>NW_026118123.1:0-43132 GCF_001640805.2 Lates calcarifer
CATATCAAACGTAGCAAATTACCTTAACACCCAAACCTATTCTGTCTTATTTGCACTTAATTTGAACCAACTAAACTAAACCAGTCAACAAATGGTTTCTATATATTTACAATATAATTGCAAGCAGGTTTACAAATGTAATAATATTAATTATATTTGCTTACATCATTATAGATGTAAATCATTTAAGAAGTGTTTGTGCACTGGTTATAAAAGCTAAGTAAGGGTGTTAAAAATAAAGTGGCACTGCCTACATTATTATGATTATTAAACTTTACTAGTGTGGAAAAATATTACAGGAAATGTACACGTCAAGTATCCACTGTAATTAGGTTTTATAACATATTAGTTTTGATGCTTTGACTCCAGCACATCTCTCTGTAGCATCTGATTAATCACAGCCGATGGTGATTCACCACTGGTGAACCACTTTAATATAATATGTTAAGTTACATGCCTACAGGTGCATGGTTTACGTTACTGTTGAATAATTTATATATATGATCCTGTAGTATCAAAATCTGACCTGTAGGTCAGCAGTTTAGTTTTTGGTGTTGTAGGTTTCTGCACTGTGAATGAGCTGAAACCATTAAATAAATCAATTAACCAATTAATCTGATAATTGATTAATCATTTAATTTTCAAAAAATTTGGAAAAATTCAAAAAATTCTAAGGCTCAATTTTTCTGCTCGTCTCTGCTCTGAATCACTGTAAATTGACTGTTTTTTGGTCTTGTTATATTTAATTGGTAAGACCAGTCAGTTAAATCAATAATGAAAATAACCATTAGCTGCACCTCAACTGTCCTTTGCCCATTTAGGATGTCATATCTCCCACTGAATCTGGTCAGTTGTTCATCTGTAATTAACTAGACTGTTGTGTGACTGACATATGACATGATGACAGTACAATTAATGTCTGAGGAAGACATGAAAATGTCATGAAGTTTTTTTTTAGCACAATAATAATATGCAAACCTACATGTTAGCCTTCTGTTAGCATTTTATTAATTGATTAATTTGTTCATCAGTCAGTCTGCTCTTTAGTGGCTGTGAGACGTCATGGTAACGTACAGAGGCTACAGTCTGATCTGTGTCCTTGTTTTATTAATGATTGATTCCTCATGTGCTCCCAGCGTCTCATCTGTATGTCTGTATGTACTGTCCCTGCTGGCTCTGTGACAAGTTTTGACAGGATGAGTAAATACAGTGCATTTCCACCTGAAATGAACCCAAGTCCCCTGAGAGTTAATGAAACAGGCCAGAAAACAACCTTTTCAACACCAGTGAGAGTCAGATAGTGTCAGACTGTCGATTTCAGCATGGACTGTGTTAGCCTTGTTTTTCATCGCTGCACCATTATGAACTACAGTTTTCAATGCTTTCCTATTGAAATGTATTTTAGAGATAGATTTTCTTCTAAACTTGAGTTAGATGAGGCAGAGACATGTGTTATCAGTGAAAAGTTTTGATGTCAAAATGATCTCGATATTTAACATTTCACATGCTTAACAGCTGGCTCTGACAAGAACAACAACATATGGGGAAAAGAATTATTTTAATATAGGAAAGCCATTGTTTTTCTTCCTCATCTGCTTTGTGTTGTGACAGGGTCAATAATATTAGAGCTAATCTGGTGTTGGTCAATAGACCTGTTTCCCAGCAGAAACACATTATGTTATTTTTAAGACTGAAAGGTTACATTGTAATGCTGTGGCTGGAGAGTAAGGAATGTTTCACCACTGTGTGACCCAGCTAAATCAATGATATTACATTGTGAAATGTCAAAAATGTGTGGAGGTGCATGGCGGTTGAAGGATGGACGGGGATTGATCTTTTCTCACTGTGGGGCTTTTAATGTGTCTGGACTGAGAGTGTTGAAACGCCTGCAGACAAATTGACTGCGATGTTGGTCTGTCCACCACTTTGGTCCAGACTCACATATATCAACAACTATTTGATGGATTGCTATAAATTCATGTTCCCCTCAGGATGAATTGTAGTGATTGGTGATCCCCTGAGGCTTATCTAGAGAAAAACTAATGACAGTCCCATCAGCCACAGCTGTATGGGACACTAGACAACAATGATTATACTTTAACTATTTACTAATTTTACAAAATGTTCAAGTGCAGTTTTATTATGACACTACTGGCTTGCTGCAGTTGACAAGATAGGAAAGCTATCAAAAAGTAGCCCACTGATGTTTGTTGCAGCAGTCCCTGAACGCTCCCACTTTGGCTAATTAGCCAGTGTTAGTGTGCTAACATGCTGAATTCAGTTAGTGAAAACTGTAAAAATGACTGTTTAGCATGCCGATGTTAGCGGTAAACTTGTGCTTCATTGTGCTTCAGTGCAGCCTCACGCAGCTGCTAGCATGGTTGTAAACTGGCTGTTCTATCACTGTTAAAGCTTTTTATTCAGTAAGAATCAGGATGATGTTTACACAAATTGCTGGTACCAGTTAAGGTGGAAAACTATATGAAATGTTCCATGTTGTCATCCTGTTGGAAACAGTTATTTTCTGTTATTTCCATCTGTCTGTTTTTACCAACATGATGGAACTGAGCTCTGGCTATTCCTGGAGTCACTGTGGTTACAGTGTTACTTGCAAACTGCCATAAATTATAACATTTCAAGGTAGATTGCTGCAGTAACATAGATGGATAGTTGACTTGTTCACATTACACCACAGGCTGGATGATAAAAATCCAGAGAATTTAAACTTCCTCTACATTAAGAGCTTGATCATGTAACTACTATAATCTGGCCAAGAAAACCCATGCTCAACACAGTAACTATTAGGTGACCATGCCACAGAGTGTGTTAATCGGACATACAGTGAAACATCTGTGGTTATGTAATGGTTGTTTGTCACCTTACTTCACACTCACAAATCCTCCTACAATTAGATTAAATGAAACTTTAATGATCCTCACGGGGCAACCAGGATAATAGGATCCATCAAAGAAGAATAGGATCTCAACAAGGCTGCAAGCAGCATCTGGTGGTGTGCAGAACAACAGGAACAGTGACAGATATGATGTTTTTGACACTTAAACATATGGAGTATGAGTATGTACTATAAAAAACATGACTTTCCATTATCTTCTACATGCAGCAAAGTCACTTTCACTGAGTAGCTGAAGTGTGAGAAAGGTCAGGAGAGTCATGGCAGAGACAGATCGAGGCTGCAAAGTGCTGAAGGAAGTACAGACTGTAAAATGTTGTCTCCCTAGCTAATCTCCATGCTCTGACATTCCTCTGTTTAAATTCTCATGTTTCAATCTGCTGTTCTTGTCGTTTTGGAGGCCACAGTCAGTCCCAGCACTGTGATGAATGTACTGAACATTAGGATGCTTATGTAACCAATGAAGAGAGTGTAAACATGACGTAGATGTGGAGTAAGTTAGCGCCGGGATTTGAGCCTTTTTGGTTTTGCGGAGCTGTTTTATGTGTAATTACATGTTTGAGTAGAGAAGGTGTAGTGTACTAGATGTAGGTGACTTTTTCAAAAAACCCTAGGATACATTTAGTGTATGTTACATCTATATTAATAATGCTGTGGTCGGACAACACTTTGACTTTGATGAACTTTTTTTTGTCCTTTTTAGCGGATGAAATCTCAGAGTTACCGGCGTCAGTCTGCCCCGTCTCTGGTCATCACCAAGGCTCTCACCAGGTCCAAGACTCTCTCCAGGTACTGGTTCTAGTTCTGGCTGGCTTTGTGTTCACACTTGTTTTTTTCAAACACAACTGGAATGTCACTGATACCTCAGCAGAGGTCACACAATCCTACACATTTCTGCACAATATTTCCTGAGAAATTGATGAAAATGTTGAAAAACGCCCTACCAAAATGCACTGGGTTTGTCCCTAGTCTATGCTGCATCCCTCCACTAGGTTTGGTACAAATAATAAATACAAATAATAGACCAATTGGAACTGAAACTCTATTAACGCTATTCAGACAGTCTTCTTGTGGTTGGTAGTCCATTACCAGGGTTGGAGTGACAGCTTTCACACCAGCCTAAAAGAACCAGACCAAACAGGCAAATGCAGAGTGCACAGAGTTTGTTTGAGCCAAACAGGTTAAGCGTGAGAGTAACAAGTCCTGTACATGATCATTATGCAGATACTGAGGAGTGAAACTTCAAATAATCTTAAATCTGGAAGGAAGCACTTGTACATTGGCTTTGACTATGACAGTAACAATGATCTTATTAAGTACAAGGTTCGTAGAGCAGGAAACAGCACTTTTCCTGCAGCTGAAGCTGCCTCAGTTTTGTTTACACCAGCAGGTGTAAGTTGATGCTTAGTGTCATCACACAGTTCAACAGGAGGTGAGCAGGTCAGTGAAAACATCCTCATCCAGTTCTCTAACGCAGAGGTCACAGAGGTCAGGCCACACTGACAAAACCCTGAGGCCACACGCTCACACATGTGCACACACACACATTCACACTCACATGACCCCAGGCACAACCCTGAGTGAGGTGTTGAGTCCACTCGGATAGATAATCCTGCTGTAACCAGACTTATCAGAGGATCAGGCAGCTATTAATAGTCTCTGTCTTTGAACATATGGACTGGGAAAGTGAGGAAGAAATAACCTCATTAAAAAGCTCCTACAGAGGTGGGGCACCCGACCAGACCGTTAATAGTTGTGCTCATTCAGAAATAATCAGTTTTCTACTATTTTTGTTCTTTGATTTGGTTTAAATTGGTCTTGAGTGCAAGAGCAGGGAGCGATCATGTGTCTTCGAGAACTCTTTACATAGACGTTAGCTATGTTTCTGTGTATTAGCAGATTAAGCACTGAATATGGAAAATAACATTTTCTGTTTGCGTTTGATTTTGACCTGAAATCCCACAAACAACTCCCACATCTCCAGCTTTTATGCTAAGCTAAGCTAACTGGCTGCAGGCTAATCAAATAAACCTATTTTCCAGAATTTCTTTAAATGGTGACCTGGCTATGAACTTAACAAAAATAAAAATTCCAATAATAAAATAGTCAATGATTTTGAATTAATATTCAGTAACACTTTCAGTGATATCTCTTTTATTTACATTTATTTTTTATTTACAAAGTCCCTATTCAGATTTTGCTTGGGAAAAGCATCAATTTAAAGTCCTATTTTGCAGTGACTTTACATTTGACTTTGTGAAACCTGCAGATGCCCTGACCTCCCACTGCACTCAATTCTCAACCTAATCACCTATGACTTAAAATTACATAATACAAATTACATAATGAAAGGTACATGGGTGACTCTGATGTCTCATCAATCTCCATTGAGGGAGACAGAGATCTGAAGTGAATAATCTAATGAACGGGGCACTGACTGAGTCTTTCTATTTACACTGAGACATCACCACCAAACATGCCTTTAGATAAACTAACATTGTAAACCTCAAAACAACTCCTTATAAGATAGAAAGGCTTGGACCAATAAGTTAGCTGCTGCTCAGCATTACCACTCAGTCACGCTGATGCAAAAGCAAGTTACTGTCTTACACAAGAGGTGGTTAGAGGTGCTTTCTGTCTTTTACTTTGGCTGTTTTACAGATTACTGGCTATTAAATGCTGTGTTTGCAGAAACAATGACTTGCTTAAATCTCACATTGCAGTAGTAGACTTAAAATTCTGTGTATCTTATTTAAAAGTAACCGTTGTACTGTCCACCTGGCGTGGCCCATGTGTCGGTATTTCAGAGAGAGCTTCCTGGTTCCTGTGTGTCCGGAGACCTGTCCATTGGTCCAGTCCTTCCTCACAGGCTCTGACAGGTCGTTTCTTCTCCACGGACATGCTCAGTTGAAGACAGGGATGCAGACTCAGGACAGACACCTCTTCCTGTTCAATGACATCCTGGTTATTGCCAAAGCCAAGTAAGCACAAGTGTCTATTTTGATGTGGAGCAGTTTAAGAGCATTTTGGCTGCTCCTTGTGTCCTTCACCAATGAATTAGGTTAATGCCTAGGTCTAAGGTTAAAATTAGAGTGTGTGTGGTTGATGGTGCTGGTCCACGTTCCCAGGTCAGCCAACCACTTTAAGCAGAAAGCCCGGATATGCGTTTGTGAGATGTGGACGGCGGGCTGCATGGATGAGGTGTGTGAGGGAAGCACGAACCCAGAGAGGAGCTTCGTCATGGGCTGGCCCACCTGCAACTGTGTCGCTACATTTAGGTAACACACACACACACACACACACTAATACCAGTCCAGTGTTGTTTATGTTGCTTATGTTGTTAGTGTTACAATTTATGTTGCTGTAAATCACAAAGATGCAGAAACACAAATAGGCACACACTTTGGAATGTGTAGAGTGTGTAAACACAGATGAATACCTGTGGGTCTTCACAAAAACAGACAAACTCAACATATCCAGCCTATCTGATGAGTATGATGCTTTGTATAATGTAATGCCATTTCAGTGCATTTGTTTGATACCAGAGTGTTCAGAAGGTCTTAACGTTGGACTGATTCTGGTGAGACATTTTAATGAGATTCCAAGTTAAAAGTCAAACCCAAACATCAGGTTTCTGTAAACGTTGTTCCTGTTCGCGCTGCCTTACGTCAGAGGCTGTAAAACGTGTTTATGTTTCAATAGTAAATATGTTGGTGATGCTGTAAACTCGACCTTAAATGCCACACTAACAGAAAACAGACCGGATGAGGTGTAAGCACTTGTATGAAGGCCTGGGTTAAAATCAGACTAAGGGCAGGAAAAATGTCAGAACCAACTATTTCCACAGTAATAAATAATAAATCAAACTGTGCTTGTACAGCTCCTCAGGTAATGAGCAGATTGTGTGTTGCAAAGTATGACTGTGTTCACATTTTTATTTAAAATTACAGGAGGCAGAACTATATTTAAAGGTGCTATATGTACATTTTTGCTATTGCTACTGCTACTATTGCTATAGTAAAGGAAGTGCAGCTGAAAGGGGATTTGGACAGTGGAAGAGAAGATCCCATGTTTTTTTATATCACACACTGAGTCTAATTACTTCATTATAAGTACATTTGCTCCATATGTACACTGAAAGAGTTCATTTTTCACTGTAATTGTTCCCTAACTCTTACTGACCCTGAGATGTCTCTTCCTGATTCTAAGGTTTGCCAACTCTTACATTAGAATCATGTAAAAATTCATTCCAACTCTCAGCTGAGGCTAATACGAGGCCTCCTCAGCCTGAAATGACAGTATTTTTAGTATAAAATTGCCTCTTTGTTTTACTATTTCTCCACTGCAGATTTTTTACTGAATAAACTAACTTTGCAAGATACACATTAGACTGCTACAGCCTGTGGATTTTGGCTCCCAGTACTTCCACTGGATTGCTTTAGTCAGGGATTTCAGGGTGTCAAGAAGACAAACAGTTCCAGTTATTAAAAACTGTGTCAATATATGCATTTGCATGTTAGTATTGTTTAACATTATGATCATTTCTACATTACAGGTCTGAACGATTGTAAAACAGCAACATTAGACTGTCTCTGCTACTCTTCTCCTTACTCAGTGTCAGAGTAAGAAGCTTTGTAGCTCCAAAGTTTTTAGTGCAATTCCTAGGAGGAATTCTGTGACACTTGAGAAATACAGGTCAAGGCCATGTTATTAAAATCTGCAGGCACATTCAGCAGTTATCTACTCTGCTCAACCTGAAGCTAAAATCTGTCCCAACCCTTTAAAACCCCATTAAAATATGTTAATACCCAATGATACCCATTATAAACTGCTAAAAGTAAATGAAAGTCTATTAGCAGTTTCTGTGCTGAGAGAATAGTTTTATTATGACACACACACACGTACATGCAGCTGAACCCACACGTGATTCTTGTTTATGTTTCCCTCAGCTCAGCAGAACAGAAGGAGAAATGGCTCTCCCTCCTCAAAAGGTAAACTCTGCCTTCACACATCAACATGAAGTATGTGTGTGTGTGTGTGTGTGTGTGTATGTGTGTGTGTGTGTGTGAGAGAGAGAGTCAGGGAAATCTCACAACTCAGTGTTTCCTCTTTGCTCTCTCTGCAGTCGGATAAAAGAAGAGAAGGAGAGGGAGGAACCTAAAACCATCCCTCTGAGAGTGTATGGGAAGGGAATCAATACTTTTGCTGTTGTAAGTTTTACCACTATGAAGATTTTATATACAAACACCTTTAGTCCACTTAAGCTCTGTCACTTTTCCTAAAGATTAAGTGTGGAGTGTGTATTTGCAGTGGTGGCTTTCTCTTCCTCACAGTGTATAGTATATGATGTCCTGTTGATCCTGTACGTGTGTGTGTGTACTGTCTCCCCTCACTAGACCAAGACGCTCCCTGTCAGCAACTCAGATTCCACCAATGAGGTGATCCGACTGGCTCTGCAGCAGTTTAGCATCATAGTAAGTAATAAAGAAAATCTGGGAGAATCAATTAACAGATTAATTTAAAAAATTAACAATGACTGACAAATAAAAAGATATTAGCTGCAACTAGTTGTGACTTTTCTTCCCAACCAGCCCAAACATCAACTTTTGTTAACGTTTGTTAATGTTTTCACAGAGGCCTTGTAGTCTTAGCTTAGTTGCACAAGTTACACGTGGTGTAAAGAAGCAGCATGTGAAAACTAGAAGTGAATACTATTCTTTGTCACATCTCAGCATCCTAAACTGTTTCCCTCTGCTCAGCCTGATGTGGTTTTCAAGACATCTCGTCCTCTAATGGTGATTTTCTGTGTGTGTGTGTGTGTTTTTGCTCAGGGAAATGTGAAAGACTACCAGCTGTGGGTCATCTCCAAGAGGGACAACGCCCCCTATCCTCTAATAGGTCAGTGAGTGAGGTCTGGGTCTAGTTTGACAAAATAGAATCAGATCCTGTTGTAGCTCATGTATCAGATTTTGTTTCCTGAACAAGCTGTGGTTCTATTTCTTCACCTCAACACACACACACACCCCTGTGTCGCTCTGTCTCGTGGGCATAAACCTCTTAGCACAGATGTTTTTTTGGACATACTAGTACCATTCACTCCCAGAAAAGAGAGTGTTTTGTGTGATCTAGCTCCCAGCAACAAGGGGTCGACTTGCACTCTGATAAACGATGGGACGATATGGTGTTGTTGTTGTTAAATAGCAACTAAATCAAGCCTCCGGGGATTGATACTATCTTCTCTTCTCTGTCTCAGGTCATGAGTTTCCCTTCAGTATTCAGATGAGCCATGTGAGACACACAGCGTCTCAGGGAAGCAGCGCTGGAGGCAGGGACGCTGCTGCTGCTGCACCACCTGCAGACAGACAGAAGGCCATGCAGGTGGAGCAGCTGCAGGTGTACAAGCAGTGCCAGTTCATCATGAAGCCCCGACCCGCTGAGCCGCTGCAGCAGCACGAATCTGCAGGTGAGACCCACCGCTGAGTCATTTTGTACTTTGTAACGGTGCATTTGACTGGTTATTCTAATGCATTCTGGGATACTGTGATGTTTTTTTCAGATTTGTCTCAGAAGCCGTTTAAAAGGAGGCGTTCCCTCATCACCTGGGCCTTCTGGCGAGGCTCCTCCTCTCACCTGAATGAGCTGTCCTTCGCCGGTGCGGCCCGCGGCTGCCTGTTCAGCCAGCCGCTCAGCTCCGTCTGCGTAGAGGACGCTCTGCCAAAGCCGGTCATGGTGAGCAGATACACACTGACACAGCAGTGACCTCAACTCCACCTACACAACACCATCCCTCACCTTCTCTGTCCTCTGTCGCCAGGACATGTTGGCGTTTCTGTACCACGAAGGGTCATGGACACGGGGGATCTTCCGCCGGCCGGCGGGAGCTCGAGCCGTCAGGGAGCTGCGGGACTCTCTGGATGCCGGGGAGTTTCAACTCCCTCTAACGCGCGACCACGTCTTTGTCATAGCCGGAGTCTTTAAGGTAGGAGGATGTGTGTGTGTGTGTGTGTGTGTGCGCATTTTAGTTGCAAATGCCAGTGTGTGT
This sequence comes from Lates calcarifer, assembly GCF_001640805.2. Taxonomy (NCBI): domain Eukaryota; kingdom Metazoa; phylum Chordata; class Actinopteri; family Centropomidae; genus Lates; species Lates calcarifer. The sequence goes on from NW_026118123.1 coordinate 9,954, forward strand.
TATGTTTGAGTACATATGTGACTGCGCGTGTTACCTTATTGACCCACATCTGTAAGCACAAAATTAATCTGCTTCCATCCTACTCAGCCTCAGTGTGACATGCTCTGCTGCTACATTAGCAGGACAAGCTGTTCACAGCAGAGCAGCCTAGATTGGCTTATTAATGTAATCTGGATTATAATCTCTTATTATCTGGAGGGATAACACAGAGCTCCTGTGAATGAGTACACGGCAGCAGAAACGATTTCTCATCTGTACTAATGATGTACATGTTTTACTTCAGTCAGTTTTAATGGCAAGTGAACATTTATACAGAGTAATAAAAGTCTCTTACATCAGTTGACTGGACATAAACCTTTTGGTTTGAAGCAGAGCAGTCAGCAGTGGTTGGCAGGATAGTTTTTATTCTGAATGATACGACAGAAACAATCAGTCGTGACTTGCTGCTGTGTGTGTTTTCAGGATTTCCTGCGCAGCATCCCTGGCAGCCTGCTGTGTTGTGAACTGCATGAAGAATGGATGGATGTTCTTGAGGAAGAGGAGGAGGAGGACGAGCAGGTGCAGGACATACAGAGGTAACATACACATCATCTGTGCCATTAGTATCGTTTGATGAGATTTCTTACGCTATTTTCTTAACTACTGAAAGGCTTCCCAGAATTCATTGCTCTCCTTTACCCCTGACCTGTCTTCCTGTAGGATGATCTGTCGCCTGCCCAAAGGAAACGCCCTGCTGCTACGCTACCTGCTGGCCGTGCTGCACGGTATCCAGGGAAACGAACACGAGAACCAAATGACCAGTTTCAACTTATCAGTGTGCATTGCTCCCAGCATGCTTTGGCCGCCTGGAGCGCCTTGTAGCCCTGAGGTGGAGGGAGAAGGAACTAAGAAGGTAAGACGTGGTGCCTGGTGCAGCTGGATTCCAGTGGTGAGAAGTTTTCACAAGGCCAGCAAAGATTTTGGGTTGAATATCAGTAATACACTGTGGAATTTGACCCAGACCCACAACACAATCAAATAAATCTGTCTAAGCCATCTCACAGCTTAGTCAGAAAGAGAGTTGTCATCCCAAGAAACAATAGTGACGCAAACTCACTTCACCTCCTGAACCTGCCATCTCTGCTGGCCTGAGATCAGGACTGTAACCCTAACCCTTAAAATGAATTGTTAGAAAAAGACACACAGTGAGCTTCCTAACCTGTAAACTGAATGTTATTTTTAGGATCATTGTGCTTGTTAATTCCTGTTAATCAGTGCATTGTGTCACCTCTAAACTACATCAAGCTTTTCTCATAGGAATGTCTCAATCAGCTTTGTAGAAAAGGCTGAAAGGTCTAATTATAGAAGTTTGACTTTTTGAAATGTGGATGGGAATGTAGCAAACTCCAGACATGCTGTCCTGAAAGAGTTTGTTCACTCAGTCTGAAGCATTGTAACAAGTAGCTGATCAGAAATGATGCACTGTGAATGTTGGAAGCAGAGATGGGAAATTAGACATACAGATTAACAAGCCTTGAAAAGTTGTAGATGTTGAGAAACGCTAACAGTTGTTACACTGTCATCAGTCTTTCTCTTATCTTCTCGTCTGCTGCAGGTTTGTGAGCTGGTGAAGTTTATGATCGAACACTGTCAGCAGATTCTAGGAGAGGATCCATCCTCTCTGTTTGGAGGGCCGCCAACAAGACTCAACACTGACGAGACGGGATCAGGTACAGAAACAATGGAAACGTGACAGTGTGATATCTCTGGTTAACACTGGGCATAGCTACAGTGTTATTCATTGACTTTCATAACCATTATTATAATATCACTGAACTGTAATGCTGTGTTAGAGCAGACTGTAACACCAAGTAATAATTACTTTTCTTATGTTATGGAAATGAATGAAACACGAAAACGTAGCAGTATGGATTAAGAATCTATTCCTTTTATGTAAAGCGTGCTATTTGTAAAATGTGAAGAAAAGGTTTAGGGTTAGCTATGATGGCTAAAACTTCAAACCCTAACCTTTAAAATTTTGTTTGGCATAAACAAGAAACAACTACACAAGTGACAAATGAATGGATTAGAACTTGGATGTCATTTTATTTCATGGTTTCTTTAAACCATCTTTATCTCTGAAAAGCCAAAGATTGTAGAAAATTCTCTACACTGTATTTACTGGCCGTCTTCTCTCCTCAGACTCGTGGATGTACCCTCTGACCGACTCTTCCTACGACAGTCTGGAGAACGAGTTGGACAACAGCAGTGGTGGATCACCAAGCCTCTGCAGCAGAAAGCAACTACAGTCCAAACCACTGCAGGGCAGCCTGGACTCCATCCTCACATTTAGCGACTACGACCAAGACACAGACCCTGATGTACACCACACCCAGACTGACGGGCTGCATGGTCTGAGGTCACGGCCACTTGTGAGAACCAGAGGCAGGAGACAGAACCCAGACTTCACCAGGCCCAGCCAGGACACACCAACTGTGGACACCTCCTCCACCCTGGACTCCCTGTCCTTGGAGGGTCGACACAGACCGAGGCGGCGCTCGGAGCCGGCTATAGCGTATGTGACCAAGTTTCAGCCATGTGTTTCAGGGGGCGCTGATGGTGAGGATGGTGAGGAAGAGCTTTCCAGGAAGCCTGGCAGCCACACACTCCTTCACACACACTCCAGAGGTCAGGTCAAGAGAGGTGGAGGCGACCTGCGTGGTGAGAGGTCAGCAGCTCTGGAAGCCAGCTCCTCCAGCCTTTCCTCTACCCCCACCTCCCCTGCACCAACATGCTCCTCCCTGGACTCCCTGGACTCCCCCAGCAGTGACCACACCAGGGCGATCAGGCGGGGGCTTCACCCAACCAAGACACACCTGCCGTCTGGATCACTTTCCACCTCTGTCCCATCTACACCCTTCACCATCACCTCTGCTCTGACTTCCAGTGGATCTTCAGAGCTGGGGACTAGTCCAAAAGACTCCCCACCAAAAGAACCACTCAACTGGGGGACTTTAAAAGCCTGCAGGGGCCTCCACCCAAACTCATGGCTGAGGAAAGACCGGAGACTGTCACTAACCCAACAAGACAACTTGGACAAAGAAGAAGAGGACAAGACTGGGGTGAGTAAAACAGTAACTTAATCTTAATCAATTAAAACTGATGTAGGGTTGAATTATTTGAATTGCACAATCAGAGCTGAAGCTATTGATCGATCAGTTAGTCATGACACTGTATTTATGTCCACAAACAGGGAGGACCCACTGAAAAGCTGCTCACACTTGGGAAAGCTGGAGGAGGAGGAAAACTCATCTCCAGCAGCCAACAAAAGCCCAAAGTGTCCAGAGCCACTAAAGATTCAGGAGGAGGGGGCCACGCGAAGGGAAGGCCTGGCCACGAGCCCCAAAAGCCCCAGCGTCTTAAACAGGACTCATCCAGCCCCCCCTCTCACCACCGCTCTACAGGGAGCCTCCAGCTGCCCAAATCCTCCTGGGTTCATTCCCCAGACTCCCCGCCAAAGGCCAGCCCGCCCAGCGACAGCCACGCCAGTCCTACAGCTGACGTCACCAACCAGAGGCGAGCAGCAGAGAGCGAGGCGAACGAGCTGAAGCAGCCGTCACCGTCTCTGTTTTACAAGCAGAGTGCACCAGCTCTGTCCCTGTTCAAACGACACAAGTCTCACTCTGTAGAGGAGGAGCGTAACACCAGGCTCTATCAGCGCCGGGGGTCAGAGCCTGGACGGCAGCTCGTGGACCGAGCGTCCACCCTCACCCGGGCGAGGCTGCCCAGCGACCCGGGACTGAAGGTGTCCGAGGTGGATTCAAAGGGAGAGACAGCGGAGGCCCGTTTCTGCCTCTCCCCCTACGCCACCAAAGCAGTGAGGGACTACTTCTCCTCGCACCCACGCAGTAACCCCCAGAGCAGCCAGCAGGTGGCGCTCGCTCTGGTGGAGAGTCACAGGGAGTGGCTGAAGAGATGCAGCGATCCCTCAGCTGAGCCAGATTTTGACCAACTTCTGTTTGCAGAGGAATCCTACGTCTGATCTGTACTGTAACCTGGAGCGACATTAGATCAGGTAAAAGCACAACACAAGTCACTCAACTGCCATGTCATAATGACAAAATGGACGCTAGAAATACAAATACAATACATCTCTGCTGTTTCAAACTAAAGAATTTAAATATTGCAGCTTTGAAAATGTTGATGTTTCATTACAATCCAGAGTTAACAGGTACACAAACCCTGAGAGGCAAATGAGAAAAAAAATTCTGTTGATTAAGTCTGATCTAAAGTATTTTTCCTCCTGTGTTTTAAGGGTTAGGGTTAGGTTACTTAAAACTTAAGTGTTAAGTTAATTTTGAATGTCTCCAAGCACACTTTACACAAGCTGCATATAATCTTACATAACTTGCTAACACACAAAATTTTACAAAATCATATATTACAAAAAATCCTGGCAAAAACTTTTTCCACCTGTTCTTACATCATAAACAGAAGAAGCAACTATTTATTTCAGACTTACAAATGGATCACCAGAACTTTTTCCCACTTGCCCTCAGGGCTTCCGTAGTACACAGCAATTATACTCACTACCTTAAAATAACTTTGGATTGTGTCTTGATATTTGAAGTAGCACCTGAGTCTATAACTAGTTTCACACAAGACTTGGTAAGTTTTTAAAAATACATTTCAAACAAACAAATGAAGCTTATTCCATTGAAGGAATGTGATTTTTGCTTGAATGTCCTCAAGGCTGGATTTACACCTGCAGAAAGAATCTGTGTAAAGATGTTTATCACAGTCTAAACAGATGGATTGATTTGATATCAAACACGTTTTGTTTAAGGAACGTCACTTGTGTGTTTTTTTTAATTATATCAGGCCAAATTTTAAACCTGCCAATTGAAAAACTACCTGCTGTTGCCTTCTTTAATCACAAAGAAAGTAGCTGAATTGGCCATTAGCTAACTTAAGCAAAAAACAGGATTTTTCCCAAGGTTTAACAAACACTATCTCCTATGAAGCATGTTCATACACAATTCGTTTACATATTCTGTGGGACACAAATTGGGATGGTTAAGGCTTGTGCTCAGCGCTAACACTGATTATTATGACTTTTACCAAATATGGTCATCATACAGCTTGTGAACATTGGCAGTAACTTAAAATGTTATTGCATATGAACATAACTAATAGGAGGCATTGTTGGGTATAATTAGAATTTTTTCAGTCACTGTTAGTGTAAATGCAGCCTGGGTACACACTGTGACCGTGCATAGAACTGCTCTTTGCTTTCACTTTTTCAAAGTCAGTGCATATTTTGAGCGGCATAACTAAAGCACAGCTTATATAATAAGAATCAGCAACACGTTCTGAATTTACACAAGTTGACTTTTGTAGATTAAGTTTGTGAGATTATTCACTATTTACAATTTTCATAGACATTCTTTAAAACTGCTTTTTGTGACGTCTGTGCTGCTTTTTGCCAACTGTAGTGTTAACTGAGGTCAACAGTTCAACATTATTAATCTGACTTATCTAGATGCCACTGATGAAGTTTGCTGCTGCGGTGAGTCTTTGCTCTTTAAACATGTGGTCATAAATGCACAATATTTTTTAGGTAGGATCTTTGTTTCCTATCTGTTGCCAACAATGTGGTTTTCACAAAGCCTGTATTGATTAGAACTGATCACATGCATCTTGTCCCACTGTTTCTATGATGTAAATATGATGGGTACATCCATGTTTTACAAGCTTTACATTTTATGCAGCTCAAAACTTTGTTTAAATAGGTCATGAGATTGTTGCTTTCTTATATTGTCAAAGCCTCTTTACCATGTACATCTATTCTTACACTGTACGTTAATAAGCCCAAAACTCTGCTTTTGCAAATAAAAAGAGCTACAAGCAAAAACCGGATTTAAATGAGATGAAATTATTGGTTTACGTTTGTTGTTCTTGGTCGGGGAGAATAAGGGTTTAACAGGACAATCTTAAGATTTATAGATCTGGGAGGGGGGGGGGGGTTACATATTTTGTAAAATAACATATATGTTGGGGGGTGGAGGGAATATGAGGGGGGGGTCCCGGTTAAGCAGATTCGTCTTTGCTCTGCCGGATGTCGGCTAAACTCTCTGGAACCCTGGCCACCATGCCCTCCAGGCTCTTTGTCAGACAGATCTGGCAGCCAAGACGAGATCTGAGGGGGAGAAAATGAGGAGCACGTGTTACACAAGTGCCTACATTGCCTGTCTGTCAGTTCTCCTATTAATGCTAAAACTCCTACGCTAGTTTATAAAGAACTACTTGCTCTTGTATCAGTCTACTCATCTAAGTCACTTTTAATATATGAGCCAGAAAGGCTCCTATTATTTCAATTTACAATCAAGTGATTGCATCAATCCAAGTATAAACAGCCTGTTTTTGTATTTTTAAAGTATAATTATTTCATTTTATTGTGTATTTAAACACAGGTATATAACTATTTACAGGTATATAACTATTTACGTGTCAGTCAGGCCGTAGGCTAAGTCTAGCATGTCCATCTCCTCGTCTGTGACCGGCCCCAGCTTCTTGTAGACGTCCTCATCAAAGATCAGATGGCATGTGGAGCACGCCAGTGTTCCCTCACACGCTCCTGTAACACACACACTTTCATAACTTTATCTGATGGATGACATCCGGCTCAGTTACACACAGACAGGGTAAGACATGTTTTATCACACCAGGGAAAGGCTCTGACGTCAAGAAGCAGGAAAAGAAAAAGGTGATGAAAGAAGAGAATGAGCACGCTTACGTACCAAAGCCGTCAAAGTCGAGGTCTTCGTTAATGACAATATCTAGCAGCGAGTCTCCAGGTGATCCCTTCACTGTGATCTTCTCCCCGTCTCTGTTGATGAAGTGGACTGTCACCTTATTGTCTGACCTGAGACACACAAACAAGAAGACAGACTTTTTACCACATATTTATTAAACTGAGATATGTGCAGTTATACATACTCAATGGGTCTTGGTCATTTCACATCATTTTCTGCACAGGAACTGGTCCTTTAGAACCTTACAGCCCTGACTGTTTCCATGATGTTTCACTGCCCTCTAGTGGTCAGAGCTGATCACTACACTGTATATTTTTTCTACATTAAAAATACAGAACTGCAACAACTTGTTGATAAATATTCTATTCTCATTATATATAAATCACTTTCAAATATTTGGTGGCTTGGTCTGTTTCTCCAACAAAACAGGAAATGTGAAAATATCCATCAACTTTGGCTCAAGGCAACTGTGATGATAATTAAATGGTACTGAACTAAAACGGTGACAAAAAGGTCGAGGAGGTGACTCTAGCAGAGCTTAAGGAGCAGGGACAGGAACAGGGTCTGAAATGAGGGAAGGATGAATGCAACCAAATACGGACTAGTCCTTTAAGAAAACCTGCTCTAAAGAGCACAAGCTCTGACACTGAGGCGACAGTTCGCCTTCCAACAGGACAATGACCTGAAACATACAGCCAAGAAAATGCTGAAGTGCCTACAGGATGCTGACTGCCCTTGAGTGACCCAGACAAAGCACACTGACTGTCTGCAGAGCAGTAAGAGGATTCTCTAAAGATTTAACATGATGGATAAATGGGACATTTACTAATGTCTCAAGACATGGGGGAAACATGTTTAAATATGCATTCTTTAGAGAAATTAAAATGTAGTATGTTTTTGTTAAGTGAGAGAGTCAAGTCAGTTTGTATTTATATAGTGCCAATTCACAACAAAAGTTATCTCAAGGCACTGCTGCTCTGCAGTCATTTTTGCATCGATAAAATGCAATAATTCACACTGTGGGATTGTTTGTACACTTATCTTTTGTTGTATTACTGTTTTATACTAAAAGATGTATCAATTGATGTTCCATGTAGTATAAAGTGTACACTGTATATTAATAACTTAAATGTTAGCCTCCTAAACTCAATTAATCTCCACAGTAAAAATTCTTTTTTAAACACTGTTCTGTTTCATTTGCTTTTTTTTCTCCTTTGGTTTCTTCACTGGTTTTTAAAGTTCAAGTTCATCCAAACAAGGATATGAGTGTTTTGATGCTGAACTATAATTGGACAAATCATTTCAACTCTGCTCTGTGTCCTCTACAGATAAAGGTAGAAGGTTGATGGGAGCAGCATCTGCCAAGGTAACATGATACATTTTGGACTGTTGGATGAGCTGCCACTGCATGTTCTGACTGGATACAGTAAACTGTGAATAGAAAGTGATGACCCTCAAAATAAAAGAGGTTTATTAGTTTCAGGTTTTTGATTGTGCCAGAGTCAGAGCAGGAAACTGCTGCAAGTTAAATATTAATCATATTAAAGTCATTTAAAGGTGCAGCAACTGATCTTTGAACTGTGTGCTGTAGGTCTATGGTTTTCGATGTTTCAGTGTGACGGCAGCCTGCAGACACAGAGGACTGACGGAGGACAAGAAGCAGAGGATTTCAGCTGATGATTCTCTACAAAAACCTGGTCCAGACAGCAGGGAGCTGCAAAGTGAAGAAATTCATAGGAAGCAGCTGAGTAAATGGAACTTTGATTCATTACAGTCCCTGATGACAACGAATACTTCAGAATACAGCGCAGAGCCTTTAAAACCAAGTCAAACAAAGTAGAAGCAGAGATTTTATTTCCTGATGATACAAAAGTCAAATCAGACTGAAGACTAACCATCTGTGTGTCTGTCTTCATCAGGTGCTGCAGGTTGTTACCAACATGGAAAGGTATCACACTCTACACTTCACATTACACCTGATACTGTTTTATCCTTTAACCTGCAATTTGCTGTTTGGTGTGATTTTGTTTTTTATTTGAACATTGAATAGACTCATAATAAAACTATAAACCAGAGTCCTGATATCAGATCCTGATATCAGATCCTGGACTGGACTTTGAGACTCAAGATGATTTATGAAGGATCATGTTCATCATCATGTTTATTTGAAGTGTCTGTACAATCATTTTTAATCTGTCATTTATTATCTTATGCTAGAGTTAAAGTCCCTCACAGTTAATGGAGATATTAGTTCCCTTTATAACTCAATTGATCAATAATTGCATATAATAACACTTAACTCTGGAAGTCACCATGAGATTTTATGTCGTTAACCAAAATATTGTAATACAAAGGCTTGTAACGATAATTATAGTGTAGTAATGACAGCGTTATCTGAACTGATTCGGAGCTGTGATTGTAGAGTCGTGACGAGGACATGAAATCATCCGCCATATTGAGTTAATATTTGGAGTTGAAGCAGTGGAGTAAGAGTAGAAGCAGTTAGTTGGTGGTGAGTAGTTGCAGACACCATCGTTATTACTGTATAACTCCTCTTACTGATGACTGAGTGCAGCTTTCCTCGCTGAGATTTCACTTCTCTCCATTGTCTGTCTATTGTTTTACTGCGCTACATTTATTTCACAGACAGACTGAGATTTTAAAACTTTTTTTGAAACTGAGAACAGTGACGTACCACGTATGGGTCTAGTAAGTCATTCTGTATGATGAATGTTTTTACTTGTGTACTTTTATTCAGGTAAAATTAGAAAGCAAGATTATTACTTGTAATTGAGTATTTTTACCTTTCATGTTTTTCCACTTCAGTGTATTTATTGTGTTACCTTTGTACAACAGCTAAACTGATATTTAGAAGTTCACTTATAAAATGATGTTGCTGTTCTAATTTTTAGATACCCTTCAATAACTTAACAAAGCCCTTTAAGGGGTGGGATGGGTGGAAAGATATTGAGATTCTTAGCAAAAGAATGCTATATTTTTTATTTTTCAGTGCCAGCGAAATGCTTGAATGTCATAATATTTGTAGTGTAAAATAAACAGCTATAGCTTGTTTCATCCAGTGAGGAACAGGAAAAAAAAGATGTAACAACATTGTCAGACCTTATGTAGCAGGACTGTTGGAGAACATAACATCCCAGAGCATTTCAGACCCAGCAACACCCTTAGACAGAGACCGGTTCAGGCTAAGAACAAACTGAGTAACCTTGTGCATGCTGTACAATGCAGGGAGAAATGTTCAGACCTGTACATAGGTGAAACCAAACAACCACTCCATAAGTGCATGGCACAACACAGGAGAGCCAGCTCATCAGAGCAGGACTCAGTGGTTCATCTACACCTGAAGGAGAAGGGACACTCATTCGATGACGACAAGGTCCACATCTTGGACAGAAAGGACAGATGGTTTGAGAGAGGAGTAAAAGAGGCCATCTATGTCCATCTGGAACGTCCATTTCTAAACAGAGGTGGTGGCTTATGACACCAACTATCAGCCACTTACAGTGCAGTCCTGAGATCCTTACTCAGGAAACTTAACCCCCATTCACACCTTGAGACATGTGACCCTAACGACTCACATGATGTCAAGGTGGAGCAACGACCCACTAATGAGTCACACCTGGGCTCATGTGACCCTAACGACTCGCATAACGACTGGGTGGGTCAGTGACTCCTATAACCACCCCCAGAGGTTAAATACCTGGGACTCCCCAACCAGTTTTCAGAACTGAAGAAGCCTTTCTAATGAGAGGTTAAACGTCTTCAAGAACCTAAAAGAAGACCAGTTGCCTTCAACTTCAACACTTAAGACTACCATGACCTGGATGACTCACAGACAATGATCATCCATGTATTCTGTGTGTGTTGGGTTGCTCTTCACTGCAGTTTCATGACACCATCTAGTGGACTGATAGAAGCACAGCAGCTGATGGCAGCTCCCTCTGCCTCACAGCTGTCTGACTGCATTCAGTTAAGACTGATATGAAACAGAAAAGCAGCAGCTGATATTTTTACAGGAGAAATCATGTAAGGATGATTTCAGTTGATGTGCAGGTGAATGATTTGTGTTTCCTCTCCAGATGAAGGTAGAAAGTGTGTGTGAGCTGATGTGGATGTGAATTGAGCAGCATGAATCAGTGTGAGGACAGAGAGGAGGGAGTCCCTCCCTCTAAAACCACTCTGTGTGGGGAACATGAGAGCCAGACCAAGGCTCAGAGGTGAGATGAACATCTCTAACTGTCCATGACTCTTCTCCATGTCAGAGCTCAGCACTCAAATCACTCCACCATCATTATTCACATTTAAAGATTTGTGTATGTTTTGTTGATGAAGATTTCATTTCGTCTTGCAAACATGGGTTGTAGATAGAGCAAGTGTATTTTCAGACAGTAAGTTGATGTTTGACAAAGTTTTAGTTAGACAAATAGAAAGTGAATTTCCATCCCTGATGATCTTCCTCTGTCTACCAGAATGCATCAGACTCCAGACTTCTCTGAACCTGAGCCCAGCTGTGTGTCTCTCAGGAGTGACCAGTCCATGGATATACCAATAGTTTTTAAAGGACATTTACCAATGGCAGAGTAAGTCAATGTAAAATTTATTTATAATTTCAGCAACATTACATTAAAACATTTAAATCACAAATTTCCCCTGAACAACAGTAACATCACATTATAATAGAAACTCAGAACTCCATAAATTTAAGAAGAAAAGTGTCGTCCAACATGTCATAGTACAGATAATGAATTTCCATTTTCACAAAAGTAGTTTGTTAACTGTATTTTACAAAAGTACAATTCATGAGTTTGTTTTACAGTTTGGTTGTTATGTTTAATGTACTTAATACAGCTGAATATAGCAGACATGAAATTACTTGATGATAGCTGCTAGTTTCTCCAGCAGCTTTTTTAGCTGATGAATAAAAAGTGAATTTCCATCCCTAATGGTCTTCCTCTATGTCTACCAGGATTCATCAGACCCCAGACTTCTCTGAACCTGAGCCCAGCTGTGTGTCCCTCAGGAGTGACCAATCCATGGATATACCAGTAGTTTTTAAAGGACCAATGGCAGAGTAAGTCAGAGTCAAATTTATCTATAATTTCAGCAACATTACAAAACATTTAAATCACAAATTTGTCCTGAAAAGCTGCAGCATCACATTACAATAGAAATCCAATACTAAAAATGACACTACATTACAGGTGCTCAAAGAATAAGTGTCACCCAACATGTAAGAGGACAAAAATTATGTAAAAATGACATTTTTGGTTTCAGACAGTGAGACTGTCATATATTAAAATTGTTTTCATCCTATAACCTATTATTATGATTGAATATTAAACTAAGTTGTCATGCTGTGAAAATATTTGTGTGCCAGTAGATAGTAGTAATAGTAGTAGTATGTCACCAAAGTAGCCATAAATTGTCCTCCCAACATTTAATTGTTTTAGCCCATATTTTGTTCAATTTATGTCCTTGAGAAGTGCATTGGTCCACCAAGAAAAACCTCTCTCTCTTTTTTACCTGCCTGACGTTTAACTCATTTGACTAGCTAACCATTTATTGCAACTCAGTTGGTGATTGCCACTGAGAAATCAGCAAATCAACTTTGGTGTTTCCCAAAGTACTGCATAGGTTCGTTGAGTGATGGGGCTCAGCCAAACAAGCCAGTGAAACAAACACAGTGAACTGAAACATGGTGAAGAGTTACACACTTGATTCTCAGTGGGTTCGGCAGTGCAAGCAACACTTAAATGTTAGCGAGATTCACCTAATTCAATAATTCAATTTGTAATCAATCGTGTAGCTTGAGGTACCTCTAACTTGTGTAGTGTGTCTCTTCTTCATCATCCCTCCACAGAGTGGACCAGGAGAGCTCAGAGGTTCCCAGTGGTCAGTCTGCTCAGCAGCATCAAACACACCTGGACTCTATATTTATGGTCTGTATATGCATGACAAACTTTACCTCAGCTATAAATGAAATGATATTTTGTTTATGATGCAGCTAATTGTTAAATATTGACCAGGGCTTTATTTATGTTAACTGGCAAAATGAACAGGGCTTTATTTGCTTTGAGCTTTAAGATAAAATAAAATGTCTTTTGCTTTTTTTCTTGTTTCTTCTTTATTAGTAGTATAATTGGTCAGATTTGAATTAAAAGCCAACAGTTCTCCTCTTTGCTGTGTTAATCTCCATGATGCAAACTCAAGGCTTCAACCATCTGTTTCGCTAAATGGCTATAAATGAATCATCTACAGAAAGTGTTTCACTGACACTGAATCATTAACGCTGACACAGAGAGACAAAGTGGAAATCAGTGACTAAAGAATATTTGAGAATACCACTCAGTTGTAGATTTCCTTAATATTAAGGAAAGGTCATAGTTAGATCATAGTCCAAGACTTTTCATCCAAATATGTCACTCATATAGTTTTCTGTTCCAGCTGCTGGAGGAGAATGTTGTCACTTTTATGAAAAATGAGCTGAAGAAGATCCAGAAGGTTCTGAGTCCAGATTACCCAGAATGCTTAGAGAGTCAGAGGGAGGATGAGGAGGTGTTGGACAGTGAGGATGAAGAGCAGAGGAGGAGCAGCAGAGAGGCATTTCTGAAGATCACACTGAACTTCCTGAGGAGAATGAAGCAGGAGGAGCTGGCTGACTGTCTGCACAGCAGTAAGAATATCTTTGTATTCAGGGAATATATTTATATTCACATTCTTTAGGGTCATTGAATGTCACATGTTATTTGTGACTTATTGATATTGTTTCTTTTGTATTTATTAAAGATATATTGCTGCCATTTATCAACATAAATTCAAATTTAACTGATGGATAAATAGGACATCTATTGATGTCTCAAAACAATGGTAGAAGTATGTTCATATATGCATTCTTTGGTGGAATTATAATGACATATGTACTAAGATAGATCTTATTTCTTGTGTGATCTTTCAGGACACCAGGTTGCAGTTTGTCAACATAAACTCAAACCTAACTTGAAGAAAAAGTTCCAGTGTGTGTTTGAGGGGATCGGTAAAGCAGGAAACCCAACACTTCTGAATCAGATCTACACAGAGCTCTACATCACAGAGGGAGGGACTGGACAGGTCAATGATGAACATGAGATCAGACAGATTGAAAGAGCATCCAGGAAACTACACAGACCAGAAACAACCATCAGACCACAGGACATCTTTAAAGCCTCACCTGGAAGAGATGAACCAATCAGAACAGTGATGACAAAGGGAGTGGCTGGCATCGGGAAAACAGTCTTAACTCAGAAGTTCACTCTGGACTGGGCTGAAGACAAAGCCAACCAGGACATACACTTCACATTTCCATTCACTTTCAGAGAGCTGAATGTGCTGAAAGAGAAAAAGTTGAGCTTGGTGGAACTTGTTCATCACTTCTTTACTGAAACCAAAGAAGCAGGAATCTGCAGGTTTGAAGAGTTCCAGGTTGTGTTCATCTTTGACGGTCTGGATGAGTGTCGACTTCCTCTGGACTTCCACAACACTGAGACCCTGACTGATGTTACAGAGTCCACCTCAGTGGATGTGCTGCTGACAAACCTCATCAGGGGGAAACTGCTTCCCTCTGCTCGCCTCTGGATAACCACACGACCTGCAGCAGCCAATCAGATCCCTCCTGAGTGTGTTGACATGGTGACAGAGGTCAGAGGGTTCACTGACCCACAGAAGGAGGAGTACTTCAGGAAGAGGTTCAGAGATGAGGAGCAGGGTAACAGGATCATCTCCCACATCGAGACCTCACGAAGCCTCCACATCATGTGCCGCATCCCAGTCTTCTGCTGGATCACTGCTTCAGTTCTGGAGGATGTGTTGAAAACCAGAGAAGGAGGAGAGCTGCCCAAGACCCTGACTGAGATGTACATCCACTTCCTGGTGGTTCAATTCAAACTGAAGAACATCAAGTATGATGGAGGAGCTGAGACAGATCCACACTGGAGTCCAGAGAGCAGGAAGATGATTGAGTCTCTGGGGAAACTGGCTTTTGAGCAGCTGCAGAAAGGAAACCTGATCTTCTATGAATCAGACCTGACAGAGTGTGGCATCGATATCAGAGCAGCCTCAGTTTACTCAGGAGTGTTCACACAGATCTTTAAAGAGGAGAGAGGACTGTACCAGGACAAGGTGTTCTGCTTCGTCCATCTGAGTGTTCAGGAGTTTCTGGCTGCTCTTCATGTCCATCTGACCTTCACCAACTCTGGACTCAATCTGCTGTCGGAAGAAGAAACAACCTTGCAGAATTTTGAAACAGAACAAGATGGGTTTGCAGAGACTGATGTCTATCAGATTGCTGTAGACAAGGCCTTACAGAGTCCAAATGGACACCTGGACTTGTTCCTTCGTTTCCTCCTGGGTCTTTCACTGCAGACCAATCAGACTCTCCTACAAGGTCTGGTGACTCAGACAGGAAGTGGCTCACAGACCAATCAGGAAACAGTCCAGTACATCAAGAAGAAGATTGAAGAGACTCCCTCTGCAGAGAAAAGCATCAATCTGTTCCACTGTCTGAATGAACTGAATGATCGTTCTCTAGTGGAGCAGATCCAACAGTACCTGAGTTCAGGAAGTCTCTCTACAGATAAACTGTCTCCTGCTCAGTGGTCAGCTCTGGTCTTCATCTTACTGTCTTCTGAAAAAGATCTGGACGTGTTTGACCTGAAGAAATACTCTGCTTCAGAGGAGGCTCTTCTGAGGCTGCTGCCAGTGGTCAAAGTCTCTAGTAAAGCCCTGTATGTGTATAGATAGCTGGATTAATCCTCCTTTTCAATGGTATAGAAAATAAATTCCTTACTTCTTCTTCCACTTTACTATCCTCTCTCCAGGCTGAGTGGCTGTAACCTCTCAGAGAGAAGCTGTGAAGCTCTGGTCTCAGTTCTCAGCTCTGAGTCCTCTAGTCTGAGAGAGCTGGACCTCAGTAACAACAACTTGCAGGATTCAGGAGTCAAGCTGCTTTCTCCTGGACTGAAGAGTCCACACTGTACACTGGAGACTTTCAGGTCAGAATAAGTTACTGCTTTTCTGAAACGATTGGAGATATTTTGCTGAGTTTTGAGCTCCACACATTTTAAACAAACTTTATTGTGAAAACTGTTTTCTCCAAAATGTTTTCCAGGAAGATCAAATTTCTTACACAATAGAAGATCTTACATTTTCTAGATAGCAATGTCTTCTGATTGAAGTGTAAAGAACAGATATAGAGATAAACTCTGGCTGAAATGGATAAACTATATGATTTAATAAAAGGTAGTGAAATAATGCCATTTTTATTGTTTTAGCCATCAGTAACACGTACATCTCCAGCTTGTTTATGATACAGCAGAAAATCTCTTATTTTTGGCACAGAGTTAAAATGCAAGTCTTTTTGTTCCCTCTGAGCAGTAGAGGAAACAAACATCATTGGTATATCTGATTGTCCTGCAATCTCCACCCCAAAAGGTGATTAGAATTTAACACAATGCTATTTGCAATTTGCTCATTATTTACTTCTAGGCTGAGTGGCTGTAACCTCTCAGAGAGAAGCTGTGAAGCTCTGGTCTCAGTTCTCAGCTCTGAGTCCTCTAGTCTGAGAGAGCTGGACCTCAGTAACAACAACTTGCAGGATTCAGGAGTCAAGCTGCTTTCTCCTGGACTGAAGAGTCCACACTGTAAAGTGGGAACTGTCAGGTCAGATGAAGTTACTAGTTGTTTTAGTTTGTTTGTTGTTGTTGTTTGTTGTAATTGTTTTAGTTATCAGTAACAGTCACATCTCCAGCTTGTTTATAATACAGCAGCATGGAAGGAACTATATATCACAAAGTTTTACCACTCCCCAGTAGATGTGGAGGTGATATTTTAATTTCTTTGAGAAATGTTGTCTTATTTATGGCACAGAATTAAGATGCAGGTCCTTTTTCATCATTTGTATCTGATTGTCCTCCAGTGCCCACCCAACAAGGTGATTAGAATTTAACACAATGCTGTTTGTCATCTTGTTTGTTTTTTCCTCTCCAGATTGAGTGGCTGTAACCTCTCAGAGAGAAGCTGTGAGGATCTGTCCTCAGTTCTCAGCTCCCAGTTCTCTGATCTGAGAGAACTGAACCTTAGTAACAACAACCTGCAAGATTCAGGAGTGAAGTTGGTGTCTACTGGACTGGGGAGTCCACACTGTAGACTGGAGACTTTCAAGTAAAGATTCATCATACTGTGTGACCATTTAAAATCTAATCTAAAATACTGGATAAACAGCTAAGCAGTGTGTAATTGTGTCTGATTTATCAAAGGACCTTAAACTAGGAGCACTTTTCAGACAATTCTGCAAGATTTAGTATAAATTTAGCTTCTAAGTATTGAATCTGGTCCAAAATATGCCAGATTAAAAAACACATACAGCAAACTATTCAGGGAGGGTTCATCAGGCACTGTTTGCAGGCTAAAGAGCCTGACTGGTGTTGCCTCTGTCCAGTGACTACTTTGATAAACCACATATTTGTGTCCCCTTCGGTGTGGATTTTAATAACTGTAGTGATCCTCTAATCATTTGTACCATCGTCCAGTCAACATTGTAATTGGACTGCCCAATGTAATGTTTGTTTGTCTGCAGGCTGTCAGGCTGTCTGATCACAGAGGGGGGCTGTGCTTCTCTGGTCTCAGCTCTGAGCTCCAACCCCTCCCATCTGAGAGAGCTGGACCTGAGCTACAATCATCCAGGAGAGTCAGGAGTCAAGCTGCTATCAGCTGGACTTAAAGATCCACACTGGAGACTGGACTCTCTCAGGTATGGAGAGGCCTGCCATGAGGGGGTGGGGGTGGTTTCTGTTTCTGTATTGCAACAAGATGATCAATATTAGTCACTTTACCTGTCAGTAGTTTTAATGTTGTGATTGATCAGTGTGTCAGTTGATAACAATATGTGTATGAATGTGGCGTAATGTCTGTTTGCATGCTGAAAGAGAACACGCTGCTCTGACCCATCTCCTCCTTTTAGGGTGGAGCCTGGTGGAGTTCGATGGTTGAGACCAGGTCTGAGGAAGTGTAAGTGTGTTTTTAATCTTCATCATGCTAAATTTGCTAAAAGCTCTCAATAAATGATCAGATGATAGATCAATAACTGCAGCCGTATTGTGTCTTGATCTCTCCCATCAGATTCCTGTGAACTCAAAATTGACCTAAACACAGTAAACAGAAAAATCAAACTGTCTGACAACAACAGGACGATGACACATGTGAGAGAAGATCAGTTATATCCTGATCATCCAGACAGATTTGACAATTGGCTTCAACTGCTGTGTAGAAATGGTCTGACTGGTCGATGCTACTGGGAGGTCGAGCGGAGAGGAGATGTTTATGTATCAGTGAGTTACAAAAGAATCAAAAGGAGAGGAAAAGGTAATGAGTGTGTGTTTGGAAGGAATGATCAGTCCTGGAGACTGTTCTGCTCTGATAATAGTTACTCTGTCTGTCACAATGACAGAGAAACTCCCATCCACACCACCCCTGTCTCTAACAGAGTAGGAGTGTATGTGGACTGTCCTGCTGGCACTCTGTCCTTCTACAGAGTCTCCTCTGACACACTGATCCACATCCACACCTTCAACACCACATTCACTGAGCCTCTGTATCCTGGGTTTTTGGTCTGGTCAATTGATTCCTCAGTGTCTCTGTGTTCAATGAAGCAGAGGTAGCCTCGCCCTGTAAGAGAAACTTTCTCACTGTTGAATAGAGAGTTCAGTCTGTACTAGTCTGTATCTTTTACACACAAACATATTCATATTAATGTATTAAATCAGTTTTTATCAGATTCCTTGTAATCCTTTCCTCTTTAAATCCTTTAAAGATGGAAGCTGTGATTATTACAGGATAAAAAATGTTGTTGACTTGCCTTTTCAGTCTCTTTCCCATAAAACATTACAGTGAATATCAGAATGGTGTCTCTCTCAATAGGGTCAGTTCAAATGAGGTGATCTAACTCATCTCAGCTGCAGTTAGTTTGCTGCAGATGTGACAAACTGTGATATCACAGAGGAAGTGCTGACCTGCAATGACCCAAGAAGCTCAGAGACATTCAGATGTTATTGTCTAATAAACCGGGGTGCGACTTACAGCCAAGGTTCATCCTGCTAATGAATTTGCATTTTTTACTGTCAATAACTATAACTTTCCACATTTAACACTGTGTTATGTGTATCTGAAATGATATACTTACTGTAATAATGATGAAATGATACTTGTGTACGTGTGCTTGTGTATGATAGTATGATAGTGGAATTATACAATGTAATATTTTTATCTTATGATTTTGGTTTATGTTCCTGGCCTGTGTCGTGCACCTTCTAACTTGAGTCTTGCAAAGGGGTCTACAAATAAATACTATTATTATTAGTAGTAGTAGTAGTAATCTCAAATGTACACAAGGACGAATGAAATGATTCATCACCAACTAAATGCAGACTTGGTTTTATATACTTGATGTTATATTTCTCATCCAAATTCTGGGATAAGAGAAGCATACAAGACCATGTGTACCAACGTGTCAAAAGAAAATAGACTGAAAAGGTTTTTAGAAATGAAGGGATTGATGTCTATGTCCCAGTGGATGAATGTGTTATATCACTCCCCAGAGTCTTTGAGGCTTTGGCCCAAAGAAAAGACTCATAGTGAACACACACACACACACACACACACACACACACATATATATATATATATATATATATATATATATATATATATATATATATATATATATATATATATATATTTTTTTTTTTTTTTTGTAAAAGTGCCCCAAATATAAAATGTTTCTTCTACCAGCTTCTCAAATGTGAATATTTGATTGTTTCTACCCCACTATTTTCTGACATTAAATACACTGAGCAATCACTTGATTGAAAATTGTCATATGTATTGATGATAATAAAAAATCATTTTTGTTGCATCAATGCAGTATATCTGTGATGGAGAGGAGAGGAGAGGAGGTGGGAGGGCAAATGTGATGTGTGAACTTCCTCATATGAAAAGTAAATATCCCTTTATCTAATGTTTTCACCAGATGTTGTGAAGTTCAAATAGTTAATTATTTTGAAGTTTTTAACTATTTCCCCTTTTTGTCTGACATTTATTTTGCTGTGGAGAAACAATTAGTGGAGAAAAAAGATATGAAGAGATGAGGAAAAACAAGGAGAGGAGAAGAAATAATTATTTATCTTTCAGCAGTTAGTCTAATTAGATTAATTGTTTTATTTATTTTTTTTTATTAATCTTAAATATCTATACCACCTTCTCCTTTAAAATAAGGTAATCAAAGTTATAGCATTTCTCTACTGCTCCACTAGGTGGCAACACAACATCAAAACAAACTGGTGCAGCTCTGCTACCAAGCCCATCCCTTAGCAACCACGTAGGTCCACATCGACAACGTAAAGGAGCAGAATTGTCGCAAACACACTGAGTATTACGATCAATGTTAACAGCCACATTTCCATTGTCTCAGTAAAATGTGGCATAAAAGAAACACACATCGCATTACAATGTAAATCTGACCATGTTCGCTTAGTTGGCACTGTTTTTGTGCCAGTCGCTGCAGTGTATTATGTATCCGGTTCACCTATCAAATTAAAGGTACCTCCTACACAGCGTATACATATTAAAACTGACGTAATAACACTGGTTAATATGTCACGAGTACTGCCATCTTTCTGCAGTTTGTTAAAGCTATAATACTATTTTTTTGTTTCCAATTTGGGTGGCATAATGATTATATTATTTTCTTTTACAGCAAATTCAGTTGCACAAAATTGTTTTACTTGTGCAATCTTTGAAAACAACTTTATATTCAATTATCAACTTTGAATTCAGGGTATATTTCCATTTTCCTTAAACCAATAACACTGGTAGTGGCAGGAATGCTATATTATTCTCCTGTAATTGCGAACGTTATTGTAGCCACCACAGCCCTATGTGACAATAAAAAAAACATTACATCAGACATCCAATAATACAAAAGGTTTTAAAATATTATGAAGTGCAGTTGTCACTTTGTGTTCAGATGTCTTTGGAAATAGAGCAACTAAAAATAATAATAAAAATAAATGCTTGCTATTGCTACGCTTGTGCATTTTTAAATAATATTTTGAAATAAATAAAAACGTATTTTGACCGGAAGTTGCCGTTGGTTGAATGCGTGGTGTCGTTGTGGCGAACTTGACACATTTACAACAACTCTGGAAACGGCGTCAGTGACAGTTGGTCTTTCCGTTACACAGGTGAGTGGTCTTCAATTTATCGACGGTTTTAATACAATTTATCAGGTATTCACACGTTTATTAATTTCATGTGAGACTTCTGTAGCCGGGCAGTCTTGGGAGAACGAGGCGTTTCTGTCACATGAGGAGGAGGAGGAGAAACGGAGGCTAAAAAAAATAGAAATAGTCTTTTTTGACAGCTAGCTTCAAGCTAGCTTGGTCAGGTAAGGTCGACTGGTGGAGTAATGTTTCCCGAGGAAAACTGAAGGCGTTGTACAGCTGTCATAGGGCGAGCGAGGCTGCTTGTAGCTAATTTGTAAAGCACACGACAGAAACAGACATTATTAATGGTGTGTGTTTTGCCGTGTAGTTAAACCACCACCGCGCCAGTCTGTAGCCAGCGGGGCAGCTCAAAGTGCACAGGGAGTAATATTTCAGTAGGCATTTTGTCGCTGCTAGCGGCGGGTAGCTTCGCCATTTGTTTTACCGTGACAAAACATCCACCTCTGTGATATGTAATTGTCTGTGTTGTTATCGCTGATAGCGCAAACGCTGCTGGGAAAACCTTCAAGAAGAAGTGAAGAAGTTGAAGCACAGGCCCAGCTGCTCCAGGTCCTCTCTGGGACTGCACAGCTCTCCTCTGCCATGGAGTAATTTTTCAAAAAGTTTTTGCCACAACACGTCTACTGTCAACCCCTCTCCTTCTCTTTGGCATCTTCTGAAGGAGTGTCTCACCTTGCCAGAGTTGGACAATCACGATGATGAGCACTGACGCCCGGCAGCAGAGGTTCAGCTCATGACTGCAAACCATGAAGCAGCCAGGGAAGTGACCTCGGTGGACACTACAGGCTGAGGGTGCCACATACTGGCACCATGGCATCCAAGGAGAGACTGTATGAAGTCTGGATGCTCTACTACACTAAGGTAAGTTGTTCACACACATACACACACACTCCCTCTGTGGCTTATTTGGGAGATGTCATGGGGTGAAGTAATGGACAGTGTGATGGCATTTCCTCCCTGGCAAAGAGGTTATTGTCTCTTGGCATTCATATTTTGGATGTCTAGTGTTACTGGCTGTTTTTATAACAGACTGAGCATATCTGCAGTGGCAGGCTGGGGTCAGTAGTAAGTAAAATCAATATGGCATTTCAAAGCCTGTGCTAAAAGACAGTTTTAAACTACAGTCAGTGAATGTGGTTGATTTATAGCATTATTTAGCATCTTTTAATACTTTATATTGCACCTTTCTGGTGGCTAAACTGTATGCAGAGCCTGGGGGATTTATTTATTGGTTTATAAATGGATAATTAATTCACAGAGAACACACTGTAACCTCAAATCAGTAGCTGTGGTCAGGGAAGAACTTCCACCCTATTAGCTCTGAGTCAGTTATATCTGATGTTTTACTAAGATATCATTAATAGCAGTTAAACATTCAACACGAATAGGGATGTTGTGTAGTCACAGGCCCAAAATGTTATTGGTGCATCAAGGAACAGTGCAGCGCATCTACAACAGTATGTCGTTTTTACAGTGCAGATGAATGAATGGCACTCGAGTAGAGACAGCACCCCTTGAGTCAGCTGTTGGCTAGATTTAATTCACTGGGCGACACAGCACGGACACATCCTTGCGTCCAATCAAAACGGGCCGCCTGAGCTGCTCCTCACGTGAGCCAGGACTGCAGTCACACACTTTTCTTCCCACAGTAATCCCTCACAATAACACACACACACAGAGGACACACACACCAAGCTGTTTTCTGTTAGTTTAGGACATTGAATAATCCTCATCCGTAGAAGTAAAACGCATGTTGACACAAATAGAATATCTAATGCCAGTGGTGTGGGTGTTTGGGGGTTCAGATGTATTAGAAGTATCCAGACACACTGCTGCCCACACACACTTGTCACAGTCACTTGTGAACTTGCCAGCAATTGCTGCAAGCATACACACTGCATTTGCTCTAGCAGGAGTGTGTATTTGCATTGACTAAGCATTCAACTGCGACGAAGGATCGTTTCATTTCATTCTGGCTACAAGCCAGAGTCCACAGGGCCAATATTTCTCTCTGCATGAGGCAAAGGACGCTGAGAGAGAAGCATTTAAATATATATGTGCAGCGGCCTCTCTCTCTCTCTCTCCCTCCCTCCCCCTCCCTCTCCCCCTTTCCCCCAAGCAGCTGAAATGTCAGGTATGGCTGGCGGGGTGTCTCCACGCTAAACGTGTGTGTGTGTGTGTGTGTGTGTGTATGTATATGTATGTGTGTGTATGAGGGTTGCCGGGATATGTCGGCCATGAGGAGAACCTCCAGTCATGTGGCCTAAATCAAATGAGGAATATTTCTGTGTGAGACCCCCTGGAACCCACAGAAGGGTTAATTGTTACACAAACAACCTCAGTCCTTACCTCCCTCTCCCAGCCTCTTGTTGTCTCGACCCAGAG
The DNA here is from genome assembly GCF_001640805.2 of Lates calcarifer. Lineage (NCBI taxonomy): Eukaryota > Metazoa > Chordata > Actinopteri > Centropomidae > Lates > Lates calcarifer. The sequence continues at coordinate 33,463 of NW_026118123.1, forward strand.
CAGCAATTTTCTTATCTTACTGTGTGCAAGGAAATACTTGTAGTCTGAGTATTTTCCTTATGTAGAATCTATCACTAGTGATGCTGGGTCTCAGCCCTAAAACATTGGTAGTAATGTGTTTAATAATTATAATGGTTTCAGACACTGAACGTTGTTGAAAGCTGTCGTGATAGAAAATTATATTGCAATATAGAATTCTATCACAATATAAAATGCTAACATAATTTTCTTCATTAGAAATATAACAAATTATCAATAAATGTTCGATATAATGGATCTCCCTGCTTAGCCAGCATGCACAGAAATTAATTAACTGCCAGTCATGTCGCAGGAAAACGTTTATCGCCATATCGCCCAGTCCTAGTGTCCAAATAGTACCATAATATTGTGAGTCTGTTTAAGCATAGAAACAGTATAGAGGACCAGCAGTAGTTGTTTAAACTAGACCATAAAATTCAGTAAGATGCCTTGGAAAGTGTTTGCTTTATTCTTGTGTTCATCCTGGTGCAGTATCTCCCTCATGTCCTCTGTCTGTGTAATGATTGACAACAAAAGAGACATCCCTGCCTTTAATGTCAGAGGCTAACACTTTAACTGATCCCTGAGGATAAGTCAGTCAGATGTGGACTGTTGACAGTACAGGCTTGTACATTACAAGCAGCCCTGGGCCGCAATGGGAGAACCAGATCTTCCTGTTCTATCACCCAGCCCCAGTCAAACCCCTGTGATTGCTTATCTCTGTATGTCATTATCATCCACTTCCTCCTGCTGGAAAAGGGAAGAGGCTGAGTTTGTATCACAACAGAATCATTTTTAATTTCAGGCCCGAAGTGGCAGCTGTTCACATGCTGATGATGAGGTCAGGAATTGTTGGGTGAGCAGCTGTGGCATCAAAGTCAGTGGTGAGGAGTGTGTAGGAGTTGGTGTGTTGATGTGGACTGGCACTGCGTTCAGACTGTAGGAGAAGTGACTGCCAAAGCAACTTGATGACATTAAATCTTCCCTGAAAATTTCAAGCATGTACCATGAATAGTTCAAAGGTAATGTCTTATGGAACGTTGTTGTATTTTAACAACACTCATTTATTAGGGTCACAACCTTTTTTAAAGCCTCCATATCACAGAAACTAAAAAAGACACAAGCCAAAGATTTTGCAGACTACTTGTTGGATACAGTGACATTATTTTCATATAGCATGAAGCAAATCCAAGATCATCAGACAGAAAATTTTCCAAAATCTGTTAATTTGACATGGAATTACCCAAACATTCAAATAGGATGAAACAGTGCACTTGATGGGGACTATTTTCAGTTGCAGTTTAATACACATCTGATGCGCTCGTGAATATTAATGGCAGCTGGACTGTATGTATGTGTGTGTGTGTGTGCGCGCGCGTGTGTGGGATTAATTCAAAATACACTACATTTTCCACTTTTATCATAATGAAAGAACATGTCAGCCAGTGCAAGAGTGTAGCTCACTAATGTGTTTTTAATTCTTTTTGCACAACAATGGAGCTCAGTGGCACACAAGGATAGAATTTATCAGACTTTGGATACACAGACTGTAGAGTAGTTGTTAGTGGGATCGGTGTATTGATTCAGTTTTTGGACAATAACAAAACTGTAGAATATCACCAGGATGATCCTGTTAGTTCACACTTTTGCATAAGAGTCAAGCACAATGACATATCCAGCAAGAAGTTGTGTTGTGTCTATTCATATTTACCTCCTAAAAAGTTGTAAACAGTATTTTAAAATAATGTTTACAGATTAAAATGTGGTGAACAGGCATGTATAACCAAGATACCTACTTGCTCCAAGTAGACATGTCCAGTATTTAAACAAGGCTCAGGCTAGTTGTTCAAGGTGTGATCCATGATCTAAATGTAAACAAAAGTTTAGTTTCACCTCCAAAAGCAACTACACTAGTCAACAACTACAGCTAATCTATGGGTATATGTGTTTACACCAGTATCTTTTGTAAACACAGCTGTGAAGTTGGTCACAACGCACTAAATGCTTACATTTTATCTATACAGCATTTTGTTGTGAATTGTAGTTGTCAATATGCCTGTAATTCATATGATTACATTAATTTAGTGCTGAGTAAAGATTACACTATCATCCCACTTGGAATGATAGATGTATATTATCATTTAATTTCATAATACACTGTTAAAAATATGTGGTTTAACGTAGGATCATCACACCCAAAAGCTCTGGAAACCCCCGTCAGGTTTGTACGCACAGTAGGGTTTATAAATAGAACAAGCCAGAATTCTGTGTATTTATGTACTGGATGTCTGAAGCACCGAGATGGTTTATGATCTAAGAATTTTAACAGTTATAATCAGAATCTGCAGTTGTTTCAGAGGCTGACTCCAACTTGCCTCTCAGAGTTGTTGAGGGCCAAGAGGTCACAGACGACAGCTAAGACCATTACGTAACCAGCGATCCTCTTAGCTGCCTGTCATTGGTTTGTGCCAGAGTGTTGTCCCCGAGCAGACGGAACCGCTGGTTGCCTCTGGTGCACAGTGGCAACAAACACAGCACTGCAGCGGCTCTCTCCTCTTTTCACCAGTATATTTTCCAGAGGGGCTTGTTGGAGAAAGTGGAGGGTTTAGCAGGCTTGTGAATAATGCCAGTTACTCTCTTAAAGCCTTTGTCTGCTGCAGAAAAGCCCTTTTAATTCACAACCACAGGGAACATGCCTCAACAGACAGGGGCATCATTTCAATCTTCAGTGGCTTTAAAGCTCGGTCCGATATCCTAATTCTAGAGGAGAAATCCTTGCTCCTTTTTAATTGTCATCAAACCACCAGGGCTTTTTGGTTAAGATTCACAGAACCGTCATCCTGTCTGATGTCACCCCACCCCACCCTACCCTGTGCCTAGCGAGTAGCTTTTTGAGTGGATCAGAGAAACGACAGTAATTTGCATAAACCCCCCTGCACTTACAGGAGTCATGGTTTGGCGAGAGGATTGGAGGAAAAAGGGTGAAAACAGAGGGAGGGAAGAGAGTAACGAGAAGGAGAATAAAACCAAGCAGTCGAGCTGGAAATGATGGAGGAGGAGAAAGTGCCGCGGTTTCACATATTTGCTCAAGTAGATTACTCGGGTCTCTTTCCGGCTTCGCTGCTCGTTTGCTTGTTACAGTCTAATCTCTGTTCTCAAACACACACACACACACACACACACATATACACATGCATGCGTCTGTACACCAGCCACACACTCAAGCTTTGGTTTATGTGCTGGTATGCAAAGTTTGTTCCCTCAGGCTAGCTTTCTTTCTCACTGCTGCTTCTGTGCCTCCCTCTTGCTTCTCATTTTCCTCTGTGCTATGAATATCTCTGGAATAACACTGATGTCACTGACATTGTGTATCAGACATGCTTCATGTGGTTTTAGCCCCTCCCACCAGCGTCTATAAATACACCCCCAGCACTGACGTCATGGCCAGAGGAGTTGTCACTGACTGATGGGCAGTGAAGCTGGGCTGTGATGGTGCAGGAACAGAATGACCACAGTCATCTTTCAAACCCACAGGGAGTGGACGGTTTAAACCTTGTGGTTTCAGTGACTCCAGGCCACTTCCACTAAGCCAGGTCACCCACAGCCACCCAAACTAAGCAAGCAGCCACACAACCAGTCGGCTGACCACGCCTGTCTGGAGGGGTGGAGCCCTTGCTGAGCTGCAGACTTGTGCAGCAACAATGCACAAGAGCATATAAATATAATATAAAATCAAATCTAATTACTTTTTAAAACTGTATCAGTATCCTTCTAAATTAGTTAGAAATACAACCAAAGCTGCTGGTGTTGAGTTGCCACAGAAAATAATGAGATATTGAGCTTCAGGGTTTTGAATGTTTTTGTCATGAATGTTTTATTAGAGTAGTAATTCTTGTTTTTATTGTATGTGTTTAAGACTTGGTTGACTTGGGTAATATGTGGTTTTTGTTTCCCTGGCCTTTAACTTCTTACATGCTCTCAGACTTGATTTTGAAGGAGCTTGATTTCCTGTAGATTGTTCCCTTTGTACAGGGAGCTAATATATAGGAAGCTGATTTGTACCCAAACAAGTGTTCAGTGCATTTCCTTCCTCATAAAACCTTTACCAAAATGATTTAAGGTTATTTCAAAAATATTTTAAATTGTGTTTTCATCCATGTTTGCCTGATAGCAGTAGTCATACCATTGCTGACACACCAATCAGCTGTACCAGAACAGGATATGAATTGAGCCACCTGTAGTTTTGGACACCTGCATGATGCAAACATGTTAAAGTGCTTCCACAAACATCAAATTTGTTGCTCTCTGTGCAACTGAGTATTTTTGTTCAGAAATGAATAGAGTTGAAACAAGTGTTAAAATAAATGGCAAAGTAACTGGAAACAATTTTAATAATCAGTTAGTCATTTGAGTCATTTTTCAAGCAGATGTCTTGATATGACACTTATGTTTGGGTTGTGGCCCTTTGGTCACATAAAAAAGGCTTTGAGAAAGGTTCACATCAGTTTCAACTGATGATGCCAGCGAGTGCAGATGGAATCCAAATAAGCATGGAGGAGGAGGATATCAAAACAAAAACTTGCGTGACAAATGCTTGCATTTGTTCAAGTGCTCTGGAGGGATGAGTTTATGGCAGCACATCACAGCAGTCTGGAGGCTGGTGGCAAACTTTCCAAGCAGTTTTAATCAGATTTGACTGGTGATTGTGTGCAGCTGTTATGTGCCAGTCACCATTAGAATTACACATATGACTCTCTCCATTCATTTAGATAGGTGCCTGGTTTTGGTATCCTGAAATACCTGCCCGGGGGTGTTGCCAAATGGCTGCGGAGTGGCAAGACTTTTAGTTTTTACAACAGCAAATAGAAAATTTTTCATGAACTTGATGTGGGTTAAATTTATTAACTTACTCTTATTAGTCAGGCAATAAACTTTTACTTGAAGCACATGAAAATGTTGTGGGTTATCTCTTTTAACAGGCACATTTTTTTAAATTACTGCAATATCACATTGTTTACATCAAATGATTTTATGTATCAAACCTCTTTAGTCTGACATTTAGTTCAACCTGTTATTATCTGTTGCTATCAGCTGCTGGGACACATTCAGTACTGGCATGTTGTTAGTTGGAAGGATATGTATGATATCACCAAGCAGAGCGTGATCTGCTGTCCCAGGTCAACACACACTATATTGCGTCTTTCAGAGCATGGTGTCTCGCATATCAAAGTGAAAGAGATCTGTCGATCCAGACATTGATCCCTCAGGGCAACCGAACACTCCCACCCTTTTCAGAGCCAATAGGGAATCCTCAATTTGGAGAATGAAGTGCATTGATCTGTGCTGCTAGCGACCTTGTTATCTTTAGAGAGGTCAGCTTAAACGGATCTTTAGGAATGCGATGAAGAAGCTTGGCAAAGGGCCCAAGATAATGATGAATACAGGAGAGGCATGTGATGCTCTCATGGGAATTGTTTTTATACACAAGATGATTGTGAGAGTTGGGACAAGGTGACTCTTGTTGTGTTAAGACTCCTACTTGTACATCTAGATCATTATGTCAGGCCTGTGATGAAGGCCAAGGATAAACAGAGCCGTGTAGAGCAGGGTGTGTCCCTGCCTGCCACAGTCCAAACCCTCAATGGGCATCTGTGCTCCCAAGCTGCTGCCTAAAAGAGGACATTCTTTGTCACACACACACTCACACACTCATTTTGCCACTGCTACTAGCTTGAGAGTGAAGCTGCTGGCTTAAATCATCATCTAATTTTCTGGCAGTGACATCCACATGCATGTCCAGACAATAGACTATTGCTGAAATTACAAAAACAGCTCAGGCAGCAGTCGTTTCTTTCCATAGTCAGTGATTCATTTCACACAGTGAAGGTAACACAGGAAAAAGACACACACAAAGGCGACATGCCATGTTCTCCCAACAGAACATATTATTCACACGTGGCTGTTGCTTATTCCACTCAGATGTCTTGCTCCCTCTTTTCTTCTGTCTCTCTTCACTGTTTCTCTCTCTCTCTCTTACAAACACACACACACACACAACAGAAGCCAGCGTCTCAAGATTGTTCTGATGACTTCACAAGGAACTGCAGAGAGCTGGCTTCCTGCTCCGCTCTGGCCGATTCCCACTCTGACACGCAGACAGAAGCAGTCAGCCTCTTAACCCCTCTCCCACTCTTTTAGCCAGATGGCACTGCTATCCAGAGAAAACCCATTTCTCTTTACAGTTGTTGTGCTTTTTCCTCAGTTTCAAGCTCTAATCTGCACATTCCTTCATTTTTACACAGTAGCTTGACCAGAAAATCTTCTGGTTTATGAATCGTCTGCAAAACTGCGTTCATGTGTCAATCCAGTGGTCTGTCTGAAACAGGCATCATGGGACATTTCATGTGTTTAATGTTTGCGGTATCCAGGTGGGGATAGCTTCATTGTAGGGAATCCATAGCAACAGTGAAGAAAAAATAAAATGTCAGCCAAGATAGGCCCATTAAAAACACACTGTGAACATTAGCACTGTATTTTGCCTTTTGTTTCATTTTGTTCTCATTCTCCATCTGACTCTTTGTTTCCTTGGGTAGCATTGGTAGCTAAATATGCTGCTTATCTTTCGGCTTAGCTTTCAGCTTTCAACTCTTTCATAGTAGACTGCCCTTCAAGATCAGTGACAAAAGTAGGGTACAGATTTAAACTGTGACAGAGGAGGAGAAGGAAAGTCATGATGTTGCTGCAAAATAGGCAATAGACCACACTGCTGGCCTGGGTTAGGTAGAGAGTCGTAATGGTTTTAACAAACCGCTGACCCTTCATGGAGCTCCACCAAACTGCTCAAGAGTTTCCAGTTGCCCAACACACAAAAACAACCAAACAACTAAATTATTATCTTAATTAATGGCCTCCAAACCCATGCTGTTCAAACCATGCCACCAAATGCACAATCTACTGACTGGTGTTATTGTAATCTGTCCTGATCACCTCTTCAGCCCTCCTTGACCCAGATTGCTCACTCACACGCTCCAGATGGCCCAAAGCCCCTATGACAGGATCTGCTGGGGGGGTCAAGTGATTACTCCTGTAATGATGAATTAATTACTCTGTCCCAAGTGCATCAGGTCATTAACACATCCTGCACCCTGCATGTATGTGGTGTAGCCTCTGAAATGATTATTTGCTTATCCTTTCGAATATTGTGCAATAATTGATTTATTGGTTTTCTTGATTTTTCAAGCAAAAATGCCAAATATTTACTTATTACACCTCCTCAAATGTGAGGATTCGCTTGCTTTTCTCTGTTTTATATCATTGTAAACTGAATATCTTTCGGCCTTTTGGTCCGAAGATGAAGATGAATGTACATCACACATTTTATAGACACAACAATGAATTGATTAATTGAGAGAAGGAAATGGCAAGATTAATCAGTAATGAAAATAATCACCAGTTGTAGTCCTGTAAGTGATGTATGCTATAACCTGCTAATGTAATCACTGCAGAACACACCCATACGCTTATGTTCAGTGTAAAGAAATTACTTAATAAACATTACAGTATGTGTTGCTTTGAAGTATCAGTTCTCAGTGTCCCCAGGTCATATCCATTGATGGTTATTGTCTGACAAGATAAATGAAAATAGAATAGCAACAGCCAAATTAAATTTGTTTAAATAATGCTAAGTAATTGCTGTTATGAAAAGAAAATATGTAACATGATTTGATAACTAAAAATTAAGCCAAAGCTTCTCTCAGAACAATGAATATAAATCTTCTTGTGCTGCCTCTTTCTTTTCTGCTGGCAAAACATTGCCCTCCACACCTCAAGCCATGACACAGTGTGTGTAAGTGGTGTGTCATAGAAGTGACTCATTTCTGTGTTCGTTGTCAGTTATTGCAATAACGATGGTAATAAAAACTGACACTACTCTGCACTATTTGTGTTTTTATTGACATATGTAAAAGCTAATGCTCCCAGTAGTAATGAGTAACCGGTAATGAGAGATGTTTTCAGTCTACAGGAAAACGCATCTTTCTGGCCCCAGCTATTGCTAGTGAAGCAGTTTTTGCAGTGTGGTCGCCTTGTGTTTGGTGTTCTGTGTTTGTTCCTGTGGCTGATGGGATTTTAGACCAGGGGCTCTGCTGTGACCTAGCAGTCTGAGCAGGCCAGCCTTCCTCTGTAGCTGATGTTGCCATCCCATCCCGTCTCTAGGCATTGTTCCAGGAATTTAGGAAATGTTGATCAGCAGGCTGCTTAGAAACCCCCCCTCAGAATGCAGTCAGGCCTGTTTTCCACACCCAACAGGTGCATGCCTTAGCTTACACTTCCTAGAAAGATACACACACACCTGAGACATTCCTGCTGTCAACTGTTTCCCATGCTCAGGTAGCAGCTTCATAAACAACTATATCCCTATTATATATATATATATTTAGCATGTTATACAGTATAAACAATTTCAGTATTTCAGTCTTTGAAGCAATTAAAACATGACTTAAGCATTTGAAAAGGTATTTAAATTTTTCATGTGGTCACATTGTCACTCATTCTAAATTACATTGAGACAGAAAGGTTGTGCCTTATTATTGTCTGGGTGTAGAAGTCACAAAGGACTTGACAGAATTTACTGTGTGTGTGTGTAAAACAATCAGATTGCAGACAAGGCCTGTCAGCTGCCAACCATCTATTTGTTTTAACCTTTGCTTTTGTTAGCAAAGGCAACTAACCATGTTCTCATTTGTCTCTGCTTCTCCCTCTTCCATCTTAACTACTCTTCACTCCCCTTCTTTCTTTCTCTGTCTTTCTGTCTCTCAGAGGGATCCAGACTACTTGAAGTTATGGCTGGAGATTTTCATCAGCTCCTATGAGCGATGCCTGGATGTGGACTTTGAAAAGCCACCTTCAAGGTAACTTGTAGCAAACTGTGATCATAATCAATCATTTGAAGGTCATTTCTATGATCCAAACAGATTGGCACATATCTTCTTCTTAATGGAAGACATTTTTAAAGAGGCTTACTTATTAAAAGGATAAAAAAAAAGTGAGTTGTATGTGCTGGTACACCGTATTAGATGCTATAGTAGTTTTTTTTTTTTGTCTGATGTTACCCCACAGTCCTGTCAAATGAGCTCAAGCACTTCATCAGCAACACCTATCATGTTATAAATAAATTCTTATAAACGGATCATAAGATCTCTTTTAATTATATAAAAGTGGATTGTTTTTTTATTTACTCATACAGTTTAATTATCCATTACATTTAGCAGCAGTTTAACAGTTTATATGTCAACTTTTTATCCATCTCTTCCAACACTCTGTTTCAACTAGCTTTGTTACTCGTTTCCACACACCTCAATTACAGCACATGGTGTTAATGTGTGACAGTTTTCTCAGGCTGATTTGAAGTGGCTGTTTATTTTCCAACACAGATATGTAGGTGGATTGGTTTTAGTTAGTTGGGTCTAGTTGAGTTCATTAGTGAGCTTTTTGTATACCTGGCAACTGGAGAACTACACTTAACTTTCCTTATACATTTAACAATGCACCATTGTAGTTTTTTCCATTAGGTCATTGTTAGTTGGCTCAGAGCTACCTTTTCTTGTATGTGTCATCTACAGCATGACCACACGCTATGCAACCTTCCACAGCA
>NW_026118124.1:0-31217 GCF_001640805.2 Lates calcarifer
CCAAGCTGCATACACAGAAAGACAATAGTGCCTCTTTAACCAGGAGAATGCTACAGAAAATATCACTAACAAATGTGTGTTCGACTCACTACAAATTACATAAGCTTTTTTTTTAATGTTTCCAGTGTCCAGTCACATGTCTTACACCATGCTCACATCTTATACAATGAATGGTAGAGCTGGGAAAGATTCCAATTTTAACAACTTGCAAGCCTTCAAATCGTCAAGATGGTTGTATGATTACAGAGATGGTCGTCAGAGGCTTAAAACACTGTGTACTGACACCACATCCATTAAATTTTGGTTTAATTACACTGAATGGCAAACTGGCTGATGTGTGGCAGGCATATTTGTTTTGTTCTTAGGCACTTCTATATTATCAATGACAAGTCAGATATATTGGAGCTTGCAGGAAAATTGGAGTTTCTAAGTTGTAATTAGGTGCACAGGGTGAATTATGACTTTATGTGTTATCATATGTTTTTGTTCTTAAATCCTACAAAGCAAAGTGGAATGTGCATCAAACCGAGACACTATTTTCAGTTAATGTTCTTTATACCATTACTTTACAGGTAGTTCAGTAGGCTTCTTAATTAATTAATGTCCCTTATTGTCTCTTTGTCAGTCCTCAGTGTGTTCATTACTCATGCATGTAGCTAAATTTCTGATTTCATTGGAGCTGCATTTTTTCATTTATTTTTGTGCTCATATTCTATTAAATGTTAGTCATGGATATTGAAATTTTGGGTAAATAAACCCTTAAATTGCACTCATCTCTCATATTTCCACTGTTGTGTTTCTTATCATCCCCTGTTGTGTTATAATTAGGAAATTACAGAGGAAAAACAACTTGCCCGTCACAAAAAATAAGCAACAGGGAGGGCAGGAATGTCAGATGTAAGGAGAGCACTTGCATTTGTACCAAAGCTTACACAAGCATCTCATGCAATAATGTCCTGTTTCACCATCATTCTCAGTAATATAGGATAATGTGACAGCCGACCCTCCTAGCTAGAAATAGCTGAGCAAACACTTCAGAAAGCTAAATAAAAACAACCTAATTATGCAGCACCACACACACTGGTTTAGAGAGTTTGTATCCATTCAGTATATACTTTTTTATGGTCACTGATACTTATCTGAAAAGTCAGTACAAGCCTTTAATGATAGGTCATACAGCTTTTCTTCCCTGGCTTTCAGCATCGACCTTTAGCTGATATTTGGGACGTGTGCAGTGAGTGTGACTTGGCATCTGTTGGACAGCCGAGTGATGCCTGCCTACTTAGCAGAGACAAGTGAAAGGTCAGTGTGCTCCTGGTGCTTAGAGGTTCAAGGCTCAAGGCATCAGATTCAAACCTGTGCTGAAATCAATCATGTCCTTCAGAGGCATGAAAGACCTCCACAACTTATAGCTGCTGAGAGAAGGAAGAATGAAGAATCGCAGGATAGAGTGACAGATAGACGGATAGATACATAGAAATAAGGAGGGCTGGTTGCTTTTTTAAGCGTAGATTTGCAGTGAGGCTTGACGACAGTGTGTGGGAGAGCACACAGTAGGGTTTACAGCTAACCCTTTAAATGCCTGGCAATGAGCATGGATGACTAGGCTGTGAGGACCTCTATCACTTGTATACACATCTGGCAAAACAACAGTTGCAAGAAGGCTGCCAACAAAACAGCTATATGCTATGAAAGCATGTCATCTGCCTAATTATGTAAGAATTACAGCCTTGTCTGAATTGGAAATGTACATGGATGGATTTGTTTTCTATAAAAATGATAAATGCTACTTTCTTCTAGATGTCAGGAACAGTTGATAGAGGGTACAGAGCTGAGCTATTGTCTTCCTTTAATTCCTCTAAAATGAACAGCAATGGTTTCATGGAATACATATTTTTTCTTTAATTTAATGAGTAATTTATTGCTCTTGATTAGTGGCTAATGGCTTTTCAGTCCATTGTGGCTGGTATTTCAAGCTACGGGATACCCATCTACTTGAGGTATTGTGCAGCCATTTGTGAGACACTGCTGAGAACAGTAAATCAGTGGTCACACTGGTCAGATATCAAAAGGAAATTTACACAGGAAATCTCTAGGTCCTATAAATGTCAGGAAACTGCAGAAAAAAGAACATGCTGGACATATTACACATTGAGCTACTACCACTGACATTCATATTATGGTCAGAGTAACCAATGTCTAATGAGAAACAGCAAAATCCATGTCTCAAGGCGTGGGGAAAGTTGTTTCTCTATTCCCATACAAAAGAACACCTTTGATAGGTGGGGAGTGCACACTGAAATCAAGATGTTTTTTTTTTTGTGTATATGCATGTATGCATGGAGCAGCAAACAAATGCTGCCACTGTAATTCAGTAACGCCATCACTACTTGTGTAATTAGTGGGGTGGCAAGCATAAGTAATTGACAACACATTGTTGATGTAATAATACTCATTGCTGACACTGTTTACTATGCTAACAGTATAACTAAGGACATCACTCAATAATGGCTGTAATGCTCTCTTCAGGATTGCACGACTACATATTATGTGACAGATATGGCACAACATCTGCTGTCTGTAACTAGTGTATTGCTGTAAAGGGAACAAATAACAGAGTGACATTTCACTCCCATATGATATCTCCTCAATCAGAAAAAACACCATTATGGAGAATAGTTGCAGAGGGAACAGTATTATAATATACTATACAAAAACATATGATAAACATGTAATATGGACCACATGTGTCCAGCTGGCATGTGTTTAAATGGCAATTAGACTCAAAACAAAGAACCACTTGGCAAAAAGGTAATACAGTAAACATACCTATGACCATCTAAATTAAAGTGAGTACAAACCTTACACATCAAGAGATGACTTTATATGGAGAAATACACAGCTCTAAGTGGGGCACATGCACACAGAATCACAAAACCCACACAGACAGAAATTCACTTCCTTGCTGAGGAGAAAATGAAGGGTTACTGACCGTACAGTGAGGAGAGAAGCAAAGGGAAGACAAAGTGAGAGAGAAACTGACAGAGAGCTGAGATATAAGCTGAGAGGAAAAACTCAGGGATGCTGAGGCTTGGGGGACTGAAAGGAAGAGGATGAGGAGGAGGAGGAGAGCAAAATGACATACTCAGAAGCGGTGAGGCAACAGTCTCATGTGATTTAGAGTAGATTTAGAAGGGGAAGTGCTGTGGGGGAGATAAGCAGCACGGAAAACTGCTCAGACCGCAGGTTTCCAACATCAGGCCAGAGAAGTAGCCTCAGCACAAGAGGGAGGGAGATTCACATGGTGGGGCCATGTTAGATAGTGGCTTACCCCTTCTCGTCTTGAACCACATACCCAAGGGAAAATAAATATTCATTCCCCCATGGTGCTAAAGACTTCCCAAAGGCTTGTGTCCATGAGTTTCATGTAAAAGAGTCATTCACAGTGGTTAAATGATGTGGCTCCAAAAAATGTCTTCCTAAAAAAGTCTGGCCAAAACTTAATATCTTTTCTCATGCACATTAACTATAATTAATTAAGACATTTAATATTAAATAAAAAGAAAAGCAATTAAATGAACAGAAATTTTGTTAAAGCTGCTGCTTTACACCTCAGCAGTACACCTCTACACAATCTTATGTATGCATGACCACAGTCCTACAATCCTGATTTTTCTCTGGCTGCATCAACAAATGACATCACATAATGAACACTGCAGAAGCAAGAACAGAGAGTAAAAAAAACCTATCTGCTGTGTGTGGAGAGACAGAAAAGTATTAGGATGAGAGAAAAAGCTTTGGACAAAAAAGAACAAAATGAATCAAATTCAAGAAATCTGACAAAGATGACAGTTAAAACCACACAGGCACTTTGCAGAAGTTTTGCCACAGTTGCAGATGATGCAGCTGTCAAGAACAAGCTATCAAGGCCATGAAAACTACTAGAAAATCCCTTCCAATAAGCTAGGCACAAGGGGATTACAGAGTAAATCACTTATCACCTGGCCAAAGATACGGGTCCGATCAACACAGGCGATTGCAACAGTTCAGAACAGAGTTGCTGATACAAATCTGTGGTTATATGGAAGGCTACAGTTTGTGCTGATACAACCAATAAAGAGTGCAATAAACATTTCTATTTCAATGTTATTTCTATGAATCGTGAGAGAAAAACATCAATTTAAATAAAATAAATTTGAGTAACAATACTGTGATTTTTTTTTCTTTTTTTTTTACTGAATTGTGCAGCCTATTGGGGCCCGGATAGACTTTCAAACAAGCTCACGCAAACCCTCACTGTTAGCCATAACATACCATCAGCTTATTAAATTGTTACAGTTAATGTGTTTGTCTGTACACATTCAGCAGATACAGAGAACATTCTATTGCAGTTATTTCTGAAGCCACCTGAAGTGTTCAAGTTCAGTATTCACTCTTTTCAGTACTGTTCTGTCACACCAACTTCTGAGAAAAATATCTGTGTGTTTAGCTGGCTAGATGCTTGACTTTATTCACCAACCAGTGTTCACTTCATGCTGGGCAGGTAGCATATACTCAGCTCAGGCTGCAGTTTTATATGGGGTTGAGGAGGGCTGTTAGACTCAATCAAACAGTCCTCTTGTGGTCTAGACAACTAAAATGGTGAGCTAAGAGGCTCAAAGCTGTGTAAAGCTGCTGAGTTGGCTAATAATTCCTACAGGGGAGTTTCAAGCAACCTTTTCACACACTGAGTCATCTTGCTTTGGGTATTAATACCAACAATATTCCTTAACCGCAGGTAAAAAAACAATTTCTGATTGGTTATTCCAAACAGTTGGAATATATGACTAATGATTCTACAGCACAAGGTGTTCTGCTCAGACCTTCTGAAAAAGAACAGGCACCAAGCGCTACAGTAACAACTACAGTATACCATTTATTTTAGCCAACAATGACTGGGACCCCTCATTTCAATCTGACAGATGGAGGAGACCAACCATAAAGCAGGAGTAGAAATCATTAAGTCAGCCAAAGCCCCTGCAGAGTTGTTTTAATTGTGTGCGCTGGAGCTGTAGGCACAGCTTACCTGATTGCTGCCATAACTAACTGCCTTCACAGAGACAGACGAGATCTTCAGTGGACGTTTAGAGAGGATTGTGTTCAGAAGGTTCCTCTGGGAGAAGATGATGGGGAGAGATGGAGAGGCGAGGAATCAAGAGACAGTTCATCGCAGAATGAGCAAATTGGATGCCTCCGCTGGAGAGTACCTTGTCCAGCAGGAGAGGCTTGAGCACCCTGGCTAATGCTTCCATGGCTCATAATTACACCAGGCCTGCCACTGTGTATGGTTAGCATTGTCAGTGATGCCCTACATAGGCCTGAACCTGTGTCCCAACCTTCTGCGGTTGTCAGACAGAGCACTCGTCAGAGCATTAATCCAATGGCCTTTCAACGGTGTCGCTGCTGTGCCGGTGTATCAATCACTGAATAAAGCTGAGTAACAGGAGAACTGATCGCACACACAAAGTACAGGATTATGAACTATCAGGAAAGGATGTACTGAATGCACACATGCTCATCTGTACAAAAATACACACAGACAGACATATACTCAACCAAGTAAACATTCAAAGGAGGCAGTGAGATGGTTAGAAAGACATACCTGTGCATAAACAAAGACAAACACACCTCAGCTGATGTTGACAGGTTGGGAAGGACTTATAACCCTGTGTCATGCATAAAGGCATATCTGATTCTGTACAGAAGATAAGTCTGCCAAGACTCACTACTTGACTGACATTCAAGCTAGTAAATCAATCCACTTAAAAAAAGCTTTACTTTAAGCTCTAAGAACCTGCATTGTGCCAGGCAACTTTGACATCAGACCTTAAGGCTTCACAGTCTGGCTCAAATCTCCTGAAAACTGCAGACAACACCTACTGCATCACAACATAATAGATACCAACGTTAATGCAGTACTCACTCATCATGGAGGATTTTTCAAAGCAGCCTCAGCGGATGTTAAAATCCATGTTTTTTTTAATTAAATAGTTCTTGTCCTCCTCCTGAGTCACAGTATCATCAGTGCAGAACAACTCCACCCAGCCCTGACCCAGCATAGCTATATCGCGTGTGTAACAGCAGTCATCTTAGAGCAGTATAGATTATGTCTCCTCACCCTGCATCTCTCTCTCTTAACAGTCTTAACACTTAATCTTGTCAAAAGAGACTCTTAATAAACTCAGAGGGAAACCCTGCTCTGCCTCAGAAAGAAAACAAATGTGGTTTAAAGTAGTGATGATCCGCAGCATCTACCCTAAAGCCCAATGCATATTTATACACAATAATCTTTAATCAGTTGTGCAGACAGGAGAGCATAACAAAGACAGAGAAAGAGAATCAAAACTGAGCCTACTTTACTCCATGTTGAAAATGAGAGAACAATAATGTGCAGATAGCAATTGTTACTTCAAAATGAATAAAATTACAAGGAACAGTGACTTCACAGGCAGTTCAAGGTAGAATATATAATTTACCCAGGTGATAAGAACTTGAAAGGACGCTGCAACCACAGATGTAAATGGGCGTCAAGGTGTTTTTAAGAAAACTTGTTTACTTCCTCCAGCCCTTTTCACTGTGTCTCCCTATCTGGTGTTACAACCAAGCTGATCTTTGGTGTATGAAGAGACAGACAGAGGCAACTGCATCAACAGCGTGTCGAGGAGACTTACTTATACTCTTCCTGGGTGAAGATTGGGATGCGAGAAGGCTGAAGGACGGTGATCTCCACCAAAGTACTGTTGGACTTCACCGGCTCCCCATTGTCATAGGCTATCACAAACAACTGCAGTGGGCAAGACAGAACACACATAAACAATATACAAATGCAAATGCAAGCACAAAAACTATTACTTTTTTATTTTTTTAACCATACTACAACTCACTACACAAATAATTCCTTTTTTGAGGTTGCCAGGCTTCTTTTTTTGTAGACATGTTCAGGCATCCTAATAAAGACAGACTGGCAAAATAGGATCTGGCGAGGAGCCTGCAAAGCTCGCAGAGAGTGAGTATGAATGTATTGATCTACATTCATAGACTGTGGAGAATGGGGCCTGGGGGAAGCAGGGGGAGTGGGAAGGCAGAGAGGGAGAGATAGAGCAGAAAGAATAAACACAGATGAATGTTAAAAGAAACAGGGAAAGGAAGAGAAAAATAGAAACAGAGATGAGAGGTACACAGACAACATGTAGGAGTGTAGTGTGTCATTAGGACCTAATATCCTCCAGCACCTGCTCCAATGTTCACGGCCACAGGTATGGCTATACAAGGTTACCTTAAGTTTGTAAAATAGCTTTAGATGTAAGCTTTACACTCAATATCACTGGTTACAGACACAAAAGAAGCAATGATGTGATCACTGAGACAAGACAGGAAACACAGTGATAATTCAAATTTAAAGAGTCAATGTGCACACTTTTCTGATCCACTGATCTTCACTGCAACTTATACAACATTAAAACAGCAAGGCAGAGCTAGGCACATCAATAGTAAGAAGAAATAATAGTACTAGCAGTAAAAATAACATATATGCATTTTAAAGGAACTCATGATGATTATAATTCTCAGCATAATCATTATCAATTATACTTGCAATGCTACCAACATATCATCATCATCATCATTAATTTTTAGCCACATCAAATCACAGTGGTGTTTTAAAGCAAAAATAGCTATTTTGTTCAGACTCTGACCTGACACTTTTCTTGAGATAAACAAATAAATAAATAAATAAAAATGAAGTTTGCTTCTTTATAAAAATCTAGAGAAATAAAGTCACTCATTTAATAGGCAGAGTGTTGAAGTCACCTTTGTGTTAGCTAATTGGCATTAGCGGTTTCATTCATTCTTTACAATTACTGGCTCTTTCAACAACTGAGTGGCTATCTGATGATCTCTAAAGCTCAGTAGTAATAATAATAATAATTCATGTGTACAGCATAGGCATTATAACATGACACTTCTTGCTGTCACTCTGCAGATACATCTTTTGCTCTATAGCTCCCTCCACTACTATCCCAACCTCGTCATTATGTGCTTCATTATTTGCCATTGTTGATTTAGCCAAGATAAGATTGCATGTTCATCTATGTGTTGATTAAGTGGGGCATTAGCTCAGATTCCCTGCAAGCTCCGTCAAAGAGCAGATCCTTTTCTACTGCCTGTAAATGTATAACCATTCAGCACAAATGGACAATTCCTGGACACACTCTAAGTGTCTCTGACAATACCACACTGCTACGTCACCATAATCACCACTGCTCACCTTAAAGGTGACGCTGGGCTCTTCATTGAGGTTGACCTTAGTGATAACTCTTCCACTTTCCTCTTCCACATCAAAGATGCTCCCACTGTACGGTGACCTGTCCAGGTCCACTCTGTAGCGGACAAAACTGGCCGGAGTGCCCTGGAGGAAGGAGAAAGAGGAGCATGAGCCACATCAGTCCAGTGACGATCCACTTATCTGTACACCACTGTTCACATTTTCAGATGATGCTGTGAAGATGGGGGGAGTGTGTGTCAAAGTATTTAAGTACTATAAAATGTATTCAAGCCATAAAGGCATAGCAAATTAGTTTGCTTAGGAATATAACTCTAATGCTGTTACATGTCACTGTATCTTAAAGAGACAGAGGGGAAGACATTTATGTAAGAAAAGGATGATATTCTCTAAGTAACCTGAAAAATTACCCTAATGTCTCCCTTTATACTCTCACCCATTTTGACAACTCTTTGCTTGTCACAGACCTCATTAGTCTGTCATCATCAGTAATACATGTATAATATAATATAAACTCACTGTTATTCATTGATTCAGACCTCTTCCCTTTCATTTGGAATAAAAAACTTCTCCATTAAACTCACCCTCTGTAGTCTCCTGAGTAACACACTTACATTCATTAGCAAGAGCCTGGGCTTTAATATGACCCTTTGATTAAGATTAATCATGGTTCCTGATTACTAATCATCTCTATAGCTTATCTTATTCCAGTTTCATCCCTTTGGACCTCAAATTCAGTGTGATTTTTAATAAGCTTTTTGAAGCTCTGCTCCCTCATCTGAACTGATTTTATTCCCCAGGGACGAGGGTAAAACCTGGGGCTAAAGAAAGAGGTAAATCCTGTAGTAGCAGTGGATCCCTCGGGAGGCTTACTCACACAAGTGCGTCTCTAAGAGGTTACAAAACTATCTAAGCGAATTCACCAGGGGGATTTTCAGAAAAAGGGTCTCATCTCTAAAAGCTCTTCAAATTGTTTTCTAACATGTAATGGAAAATACATCAGGATAGGACCATTAATAAAAAAACATCTCCCACAGAAGAATTTAATATATTGGCTTCAGTAGCAAGACCTCTGCAGTGATGGTAGCAGAGATGGTTAAAAGTGTTTTGCTCAAGGCTAAACATACAGTGTTGTCAGCTTAGTAAGAAAGGCCAGCCTTTAGTTCTTGTTCTTCCCACTTTTATCATTAGTTTGCCTTTCAAACCCATTTGTCTGACTTAGCCCTAGAGTATCAGGGCCACACCAAAACAAACCAATGAAGAAAATGTTCACCAGGAAATAATAAGACAATTTCCCTCACTCATAACACAGTACCTTTCAAAACTGTATCTTGTAATTTCTTGAGGAGATTGCACAATTTAAAAGTAATCGATGTTCCCAGATTTGGCACAAGTACATTTTATTTCAGCAGCTCACAGTGGCTCAGAAATAACACAACTCTGGTACTGAATGTACTGTAGATACAGCATTATTTTACCCTGTCTCTGTGGACAAACATTTTCAGCTTTACAACACCTTTTCTTGTCTGGTATTCATCTCATGAATAAAGTTTTATGTCCACTGCTTGAGCGAACTCACTGTGTCATTAACATTGCAGATGAGCAACAAAAAGGAGACATAGTGTACTTAATGCTTTGGCATACAAATAATTCTTCCCAACTACAACCTAGAGAAAGATTTTAAGAAAGATTATTTTAAAATATATTTTTTGTTTTTCAGGCATTTTTGTTTTTACAGTTCTCATTAGTATAAAATAGCCAATTCATGAATTAAAGAACAAGCACAAAAGCACTGGGAAACACTGAATGATGCTTCAGAGAAACACAAAGCAACACAGCAACAGCAAGGCTTGAGCTGAGTGTAAGACAGCAAAACAAATACATTAATGCAGCTTAAGTAGTTGAGTGAGATGACTTTTTATTTAACTTGCATGTGAGTGAAAGATTAGTGAAGAAATGGGAATCTCTAAAAGGGCAATGGTAGACTTTCTTTAATGTGATGAACAACACTGCAGAAGAAAAAGAAACTTCCATTTTCAGTCACAAAAAACAGACTCTTCGAATTTTGTGCTGGAGAATAAAGCCTTTCGCTGGAACATTTGTCTCCATGGTGATCTCCTTTCTCTCTGGGCCATATTAACATTGACATTACGGCATCGAGTGGCAACTGAAATACAGTCACTTTTTAAAAACCATTATTAGAACTTCTCCCACAGAACATGTGATTAGATATGCTCTCTCTCTAAAGTGTACAAAAAAAGGAATATATGAAGAGGAATGGTCTACACCATTATAACCCCCAGACATCAAGAATACAAGCCAGAGTGAGTCTCTCCCCTCCTTCTTCTTTTGTGTGTGCAGGTTTTTATGAGCCTGTGTAATAGAGAGAGAATGTGTGTGTGTGTGTGTGTGTACACATTTGTGTGTGCGTTTAGCAAGCACTAGATGAAACCCTGCTCCACCGCACAGAGGTATCTATGACAGGCATCCTGTCAATAAAATGCTTTGAACACACAAATCCAGGTCAATAAGAGACTGGGTTAGTCGGCTCCCGTTAGGAAACCTAATCCCCCTGTCTATCAAAGCCACTATTCCGAGTCACTTCCATGTCTCACTTGCCGCCACTGTGTTCATGATAACATAATGATGAATTCCTTTCTGTTTTTTTGTGCACTGTTGGATATTTTCTACTTAACAGGATTTCCTAGTTAGGGGACTCAGAAGAAGATGTTTTGCCACCCACAGTTGGGACTGACCTGCATCAAGTCCTGCCATATATGAGTTTTCTGAAAAACTTGTTCAAAAGCTGGAAGCTTTTAGGGCAAGGCAGGGAGGTCACTGGGGAATTCCTTTTCCCCTTTTCACAGTTAAAATTTTAAAATAAAAAATAAAAATAAAAAACTACACTGTAGCGCCACCAAAAAGAAAGAGGATGTGAGCAAGAAGACTGCTGACTCACCAAGTGCAATAAAATTTTTAGATGTGTGTCACTGCCAGTAAAATTGGTTCCAAGTCGCTCACCTCGGCTTAATCTAACAGTAGCAGGAATGGTACCTTCTTAAATATACATGTTAAACTATTAACAGACTACAACCCCCCAGTAAATGCAATGCTGTTCATTGCTCCTACTTTGCCTCCTCCTAGTCACTAACTTTCTAGTCTCAACAGGGTGTCACAGTTTCTCTTCTGCATTGTGTAATTTTGTTCCATGGTTTGCAGTCTCCAAGAGGAAAAGAAAAAAAAAATCTTCATAGCTCTAGTCCCAGGAGAGCCTGCTCAGATATAGTGAGGTAAAGTAAAGTCTGAGGAAACATGACGCTATCTGAGGCAACTGGTAGATGACTCATACAAGTGAATCTGCTAAACAAGACCCCCCTCACAATTAGAACTACTGGTGCGGAATGAAAATATACACAGCACTATAGCCCTAATGAGAGCATTGCAGTCTTGAAAACATGTTTAAAGTGCATGGTGTGAAATACACCTACAGCTAAATTGGCTGACGTTCTGCGAGAAACATGTAGTGAGAAGGTAAAAATCATCCAGCAAGGCTTTCATCTTTTATTAAAGACCCAGATGGAGCCAACACACTTCATGTGCTTTGAAACTTAACCGCCAATGTTGTATAGATTGTATATTTTAGAAGCATGACAGATGCATTTGAGTATACTTACAGGTGGGTCTTGGTCCTCTGCGAAAACAGTTGTAATGACTGTTCCTTTTTCTGCATTGGGTGCCACCATGCCCTTATACAGGTCTTGGCTAAAGATGGGGGAAAAATCATTCATGTCCTGAAAACAAAACAGAAATGCAACAAATGTGGGTTTACTGGTTATGCATTGGTAATATTTGGAACCATGGCTGGCTTTGTACTGTGCTGATGTGCTAATGTTTTGCATTGTCAAGTAACAAACGTTTGGGTACACTCCTTTAACAGATATGGAAGGGAATGACAGATATCTCTTCGATGACACATCAGATTTGACATTAAAAGGGTAAAATGAATTTATCTTTGTATTATACTAATACTTTTGCAGATGCTATCTGCACGCTAAAACAGTATTGATTCCCTAACACTTCAAGCAAGTTATTTTGGATTCAGACAAATTTTCCCATTGTGGTAATTCACCATGCTCTGGGGCTTTGTCCTTGTATTCCAAGAACTGTGCATATGAGCAGAATGTGATCACAAACACACAAACACATGGATATATTGTGATTAAACCTTTACAGCTGAAAATAATCCATGCATATTTAAAAAATGACACTGCTTTATAGACATTGGGATAGTCACTGAAAATGTGAACAAATAAAGTACTGTTATTGGCTCATTAAAACAAAAAATAATGTTGTACAAATTAAACCAATAAGTTTTTTCTCAGACTTGAGTCAATGTATCTGTATTAAATCACATTTAAATGTAATCAAATTGTAAAAAAAATTAAAATTAAAATTAAAAATACTGTCAGCTGTGAACTGAAATCTTTTATAGTTAATACATTTTCTATCTGTTTGGTTCATTGTTACTGATGAACATATACACTACAATATACACTACTATCTACACTGCCTGATGATGGGAATTAGGTACTATAGATAAACGTACTGTTGATGCCAGGTAAAATGATGGACAACGGTAACATTTCAGCATGATTTTACCAGTATGTCTCATTCTTTGAACCAAACATACATGAAAACACACAAAGGCAAAATCAAGAGTCCTATGACAACAAACTGAATGAGAGAACTGACAGGGTACCACAAAAATCTATGGTATAAGAAAAATAAATTCTAAGGCTGGACCTTACAACCACAAAAACAAGACTGATCAAACACTGTGAATGCTCCTTTCTTATCTCATATTTTCTCTACATAAGACCCCCTACAGGCATACACACATGAGAACTTAAAACTTGAAAGTGTTCTATACTTGTATTCTATACTATTGAGTCAGTTTTAATATTTGCTATGATTTTTTGGTTTTGTAATCTCAGTGTGGAAAAAAAATTCAAATGTGTGCTGTAAAGTTACTGGTGTAAACTTAAATGATCTTTGCCACTTAAAGTCGGAGGCCCACAGAAAGCTCAAGTCATCTTATTGGACTCCTAGCACCCTTTATATTCTGAGTTTAATTTGCTTCCATCAAAGTACCTCCTTAAAGGTGCAACAAATTGATAGATGGGGTCTTTTAATCCCTCAGCTATTGGATTTTTAAACAAATGTGATTTGGCCTGTGACTTTCTGCAGATGTGATAAGGTACCCCTTTCCTTTTCTTTCCATGTTAATATATTTATTCTACTTTTCTACTGATCTCTCTGATAGTTTTGGTGACAAGTGACAATTTGACAGCAGTGACGTCCATTTTTTGCACATTTGCTTACTTGTATAAGTATGTATATTAGGGCTGACCAAAATGCAAAGCTGTCAAAGTTTCACCCATTGCCATGACAATCAATGAGCAAATCAGTATTTGAATGCTTAGTTTTTGGTTCTTTATTATCATTATATATATTTGCATAAACACAAAATTAGCCCATAAAATAACCAATAGTAATACATCAGTATTAATCTTTATTAGTTATTCCAGGCAAGGACA
The DNA here is from genome assembly GCF_001640805.2 of Lates calcarifer. Classification (NCBI taxonomy): domain Eukaryota; kingdom Metazoa; phylum Chordata; class Actinopteri; family Centropomidae; genus Lates; species Lates calcarifer. Next base: position 13,918 of record NW_026118124.1, read on the forward strand.
TTTAATTGCACTGTTTTGTGCATCATGTGACACAGTAATTTTACCAGCACTGGCACTGAGACAGTGACATGCGACCATGTGACAGGCTTATAAGTTATAACCATGCTAGCAAGATGTGGAGAAAGTTGAGCACCTGAAAGAACGTCCAAATTTGAGAAGATGATCCCCAAAAAGTCAAGTGCTAGATATGTAAAAGGAAACTGGCATATCACAAATCTACAATGAGCTTGGAAAATCACCTGAAAACTGGAAGTAACAGGGGAGCCATCTCGCAACTGCTATGGCTGATGATGGTGCGACCTGCATGCTATGAGGTCAGATTGTAGTCCTTGTCTCTCTCACACATCCCTTCTATAGTATAACTGCTGAAACCTGATTTTCTTTTCCCTTTACTTTCCACTGTTTTGACTGAGCCATGGGCAACAGTATGTGTTCTATAAACTCAGTAGTGGAGGGCAGCATCCCTTTGATCTATACACAGGTTTAGTGTTTCCTAGCAGAAAATCTATGATCTAGCTCTTGCTTTGAACAACAAAGCCTTATCCTTGTGCTGCAAGTGTTCACAAGGAAGCTGTGAACAAGATGCATGCATAGACACACCTGTGTTTGCTTAAAACATATATGTGCTGTGCGTGCACATACTGTATTGTTCTGTATTTCCATCCATGCACACTAACTCACATACCCAAAAACAAACGCACGCAGGGTGTCTGTCTAACATTTCTGAAGTGCCAGAATAGAAGAAAAAGTTTGTGAGACTCAATTCAGAACAGCAAGACACGCAGGACACTCAATCCATCACTGCAAGGCATCCGACGAAAGAGACAGCAACAAAACAGTACAAGGGGAAATCAAACACTAAGCGACTTCAAATAACCCTCTGGAGGTGTTATATGAGGAAGGAAGTGGAATCAGTAGAATCAGCTCCATCTGTAGTCCCTGAGAAGCCTGTGTGAATCCATCAGGCTCATTCTAATTCAAGTCTGCCATTTCAAATAGCAGACATTGGTTTGATATCAGTGGTTGTGCAATGGCTTATCCTATCAAACGCTGTTCCTGGGTGACAGCACGAACACTGCAACAAAGCTTGTCCTTATCGGAGGACAAACTCTCTCTACAGGTTGGCAGACCATGCGGCGAGCCTGCTTGAATAAGCTTAGGCGCTTCCTCCCATTCAGTCTAATACAGAGAGCTTAATTCTGCAGACTTTGAGTCACTAGGGGTGGACTGAATTCATACACATAGATCAATGTGCATGCACGCATTTTGGAGCGCAGAATTACTCACAGAGAGCGAAAATACTCACCCGTTAACACACAGAAACACTCGCGCATACACACTTGAATAGTATCACAACACAAGGCGTCTAATCCTTTAGTTGGTATTCAGCTGTTAATCTCTTGAAAGGTTGGAAAGGGAACACAAGCTCCTGAAAAACCTGACATAATTGCTGTCACATAGCTAATGAGTCATTCAGTTCTGGAATAGCACTGTGTGCAAGGCAGAAACACCTATCCATCAATTCTCTTTGTCCCAGTGATGCTGCGAGTACAAGCAGGTCAGGAGGCCGAAAGATGTTTTACAAAGAAAATTCATTCTTCTTTTGCACTGACTGGCATAAGACTGGATTTTATATCACAATAGCTGCTCAGGTGCCTTACTGTACAATACATCTTCTATCCCCTTTTGGATTGTGACTTAGGAAAGCTATTACTACTGTAAAACTCTGTTAATGATTCACTACATATTCACTGCCAGTGCTGCAGATCCTGAGGGACAGTGAGGATAGATGGAACGACAACTGAGAGACTGTGGTGGACTGACTATCTGGGGCCTCTTACCGTGATGCGGACCGTGACGGTAGCTTGCCCTGGAGGCGTGACCCCTCCTTGGTCGACAGCCTCCACCTGGAAAGTGTAAGAAGCCCCCATGCCCATAGCTGCCAGATCCTCAAAGTCCAGGGTCTGCAGCACAGCTAACTCTCCAGTGACGGGGTTCAGAGAGAACAGCTGCCTGGCCGATTCAGCCTTGATCCGATATGTGACGTTGGAGAAGAGGTCTGCATCCACCGCCTGTGAGGAGCAGGAGGAAGAGGAGGGGGATGAGTAGGAAAAACAATTAGAGCACATTAAAGACAACACAGGGTATGTGTGAAGAGAAAGTAGGGAGATGGAAGGAAAGATAATGAGAGCCACACATACTTTCCAAATTGGGATCTTATATATAGACATATGCTGGTGGGTAAAGGCAGTGGGCAATGAATATTAATGTTTCTATTTTAATTTAGCATTGTAATGCTGCAGGGGTTACTTACATCAATCATTAATAGGTTCTGATTAAATTAAACCACTAAGGAAACTTAAGTTGGTTCTTATTGCATTAAATCACAACTCTCAAAGTAGATATGATTTGCACAGACTTCTGTAATAGGAGATTATTAAACATAGTATATGGATGCAGGAATATGTGTGGATGCACCCTACACACACACACACACACACACACACACACACACATACATACACTCGATTAGCAGAACAAGACTAAGAGTCTACAGCCAAAGAAGGGCTCTGTGAGGCTATACTTAAGCACAGCTAAGTTTTGAGCTAAGTGTTCACATTAGCATAGGCATAATGTTAACAATCTTAGTTTAGAGTGTTAACCCTAACCCTAACCCTATAATAACCATTAATATGAATGAACGTACAGCTGTGGCTGATGGGAATGTCACTCATATTTATGGTATTCGGTCATTAACCAAAATATTGGACATAGAGAAATTTTGACCTAATGATGGCCCTGGATAAAAGACCTTTTTTTTTATTTCCTTCGAAAGCTGTCAAGATTTTTCAGTAAAAAACTAAAATGTCAACCTCATGGTGGTATTAGAAGAAATAACTGGGGATCAGTTAAATTATTAGAGCACATCATGTGTGAACCATAAATTTAGTAGAGCAGAAGTTAAGAAATTTCACTAAACTTTAATGGCAATTCATCAAATTCCACTGCATTCCACTTCCTCAGTCCGTCAGTGCCCCCCCCACCCCCATTTAGAGTTGAGGTTTCGTTGTCTAGGAGATTAATGGTGTCATGGTGCCACTGTCACTCACTCCCCTCACCTTCAACCCTCAACCTCCCTGCTTTATTCCTCACTGAGAAATGTCACTCACAATATGCCCGCGATTACTTGCCCCTCTTGTCTGTGTTTTCTCTGCATGTATAGGGTTTGCATATACTTCTCTTCAGTGCAAACATGTGTACTGACAGTGCACTGACAGTGCTGAATCCATCCAGACTCCACCACACTGAAAAGGTTTTCAGTATTTGTGCATTATACTAATATTTGTCAGGGGAGATGGAAAATTATCCTCTAGTAAAGGCTGGTTATGACTTGAAAAATCCAGCATTAAGTCTTATTCTGTCTAAAAATGCCCAGAGAGCTGTCATGCCAGGAGAAAAAAATATTTCTCTCCGCTGTGTATATCAGGTGGTGTATGTCTCTGTTTGTGTAAATGTTTCCATTTGGAAGCATTTGATATTTTAAACACTAAATTGCCTGAACATGGAGTCAAAAGATGCTAAAAGCCTGTTAACACAGCAGGTGTTTCAAGCCCCCATGCTGCATGATATAAAGGGAGACAGAAGACAAAACGCTGCGAAGAAAACATGCGTGCATACTCACGCTTAGCTTAAGAACCACAGTTCCTATTGGGCTGTTCTCAGGTACGTTCACCACATAGGTTTGCTGGGAAAAGACTGGGCTGTTGTCGTCGATATCCATGACCTGGATTGAGAGGGTCAAGCTGGTCCTACGTGGATCCACTGCCCCATCTGAGGCCTCTACAACCAGGTCATATTGGCTCCTGAGCTCCCGATCCAGAGGCACTCTTGTATAGATGCTGCCGTTTTCACTGATTTTAAACAAGTCAGGGTGATTCACGATCCGGTAGCGCACCTGGCCATTAGCCCCTGCATCTGGATCTGTGGCCTGGGGAAACAGACAAAATGTTCGGAGGACTAGTTATTTTTGTGTAATCAGTGAGGGACTATAAGAAAAAATGTTTCCCGTGCAATATTAATATGTGGACAGCTTGCAAACGTAAATCTATGAATGCATTAAATTACAGTGGACTGAGAGACTTTGTTTGCATAAAAAAAAGTGGGTTAGTGGTTTCACTAAGTGAAATGTTAATAAAAAGTCATCAATTAGGCCTCTTTGCCTGCTGATGCTGCTGAAGTAAACTGACAACCTGTGCAAAACACAAGAAGCCATTTACATGCATCAATATTAGCAGAGGGAGATAAATATTCACCAATACGCAGCATATGAATATCAGATTTCAAAACTGAAATGCAGAGGTATTTCCCTTTAGGCAAACAACAGATGTTGTGAGTGTGATTTGATCCATTACATGATCCATTAGAGCTCAGCTTTATCTTAACATCTTACAGATTTATAGAGGCTTCAAGTACAAAGCCATGTACGGTTGGGCTCTGCAATCATGCCAGAGCAACTTTTACACATTTGAGTCTCATTTCCTGTTCTTTGTATTGAGATAAGAGTCTCATTGATAAGTTTCATTGAAAGGAAAATCCTTGAGAGCTCAATCACAATTTAATAGATGTACATGGTGCTACTCTGTGATACAGTGATTTTTACTGGGCAAAAATAAGCTAGTAGTTTACAAATTTTAATTCCTGTGTGGGTATGACAGTTATTAAGCCTATGTATATACATGTGTGTGTTCATACTCCAACTGTCAGTGTGATGGTAATTCTGTTGTAATTGTTAAAGAGACAGAGAGAGGAAGGGGTAGAGAAAAAATACAGAGAGAGATCAAGCCACATTTCATCTGTCTGTCTGGCAATAATTTCTCAACCTCGGTGCAAGTAAGGACAAGGCAGCACAAAGAGGGGAAAAAAAGTCCAGTGATGAGCAGTGGAAGAGGGAGGATGATACACATACACATGCAGTTGCTAGAAGCTGCCCCTAACTTGTTGTACACGGAGTGCCTGACAAATACTCAAAGCCAAGGCTAAAAATTGGAACTCAGCATTAAGCCTTTGCAAAACAGACTAAAGCACATCATGTCAATATGTGCATATGGATCTCTACTTCCCTGTGGTGGTTACATAACAAAAATTCTCACTGCTCCTTGCCTTGTAAGAGGTGTAATCCAATTAATCCATAGACAATAAAATCAAATAACGACTTTGCATATTTCTGTAGTTTCTAATGGACAAAGAGCTATATGTATTATGGAGGTCTGCACAGGGCAGTCCACAGGTCTCACAACACCGGCAGCAGATGTTGACAGACATGACAAACATGGGTGGTTGTGTTGTAAAACCTGGATTTAGTGCAGACTGTAAAGCCTTTGGTTTCTGAGCTAACACCAAACTATGCGGCTATTTTCTTACTATTTGGCACTAGTCTTGAAAGCTAGTCCGGATCCAGAAGTTCAGCTATTTGGTGATGGTAACTGGTACAGACTTCTGATTGTGACATGGTGGGCAGGCTCAGTACATCAATTGTGGGAGCGCCGGAACATCTTGCAGGTGCGGGTGGCTGCAGCACAAAAAGCAGCTTGAGCAGGTGGGCGCAGTCTTAAGAAACAGGCCCACGCAAACCTCTGATATGTAGTACCTGAGAAATTTGTCTCCTCCTGTGAGCTGTCAGCCTAGGTCCAGTGTTTTTTTTTTGTCTTTCTGCATTTACAAAAACAGCATATTCATATTGCTGGATGCTTGGATGACAAATACTGAAACCAAAAATTTAGTCTGAAGTGCCTACTTACACTGCAGGCAGAATGATGTCTCTTTACACCCTGGGCACAATATTTTCAAAGATAAAATTAAACATTGATGTCTTCCTCTCAAAACCAAACAAAAGGAGTGATACAGTAACTGTATGCGTTAAACAAGAGAAATGCAGCATAGCAGTGCTTCTGTGTCTTCTGTTGGTAGCAGGATAAAACTAAAAACTCAACTTATTTTATCAAGAAATGTGCTTGGCAAAGAAATAAATGGTTAAAGGTAAACAATTATGGTTCAACAGACTCTCCAATCAGCTATAATTCTACATGATGATTCCATGATGTGTCTGACATGAATGCTAATCCATTTGTCCTCCGGTCATCTGCATGCTCGGATTATGGCTCCCCGCTACGAGCAAACAGAATGGGTTTGTATGATGCAGTATTTGTCAGCCACAGAACAAATGACTCTGTTAGCACAACCAGCAGTGCTGTCACTTGTGATAACCTAGTAAATCGTCTTCAGTCTACGTGTGTGTGTAAAATAAGTACAGGTGGGAAACAGTTCCAATTATGATAATCCAAAACGCTTCAGGGCTAACATTAAGCTACTTAATGCTATAATGCATTTGCACAGCAGCCACCCTCACCTTTGGCAATTGCCTGAAGCTTTGTGGTTGGCTATATTATTACTCCCTCCCTGAAGGTAAAGCCAAGGTGCTACAGGCAAAAAATGAAGTGATTTTACAGTGACACATGATGCTTAAATGTGAAATTATTGAGTAGACACAAATAGTACAGTGTCTTAATTCAAGGAGTCTTTATCTCATTCATTCCATCACCTGTCACTTGACTTTCACTTAGTGTGTCATGTGACAGTGAGCTGCAGGCTGATACTTTGACAGGGACAACATTTGGTCATCAAGACTAACTTGAATGATGTAACAAGACATGCACTTGCATACAAAGCTCTTTAAAAAATCCCCACATCACAACACTACTGAGGCCCACAGAAAGAGAGCTAGCAGTTAGAGAGCATTTGTCAGCCTATCAGGACGGGTGATGAAACAGAGAGAAATACTTAAGTGGTGTACGTTAAATGATGATGCTCTGGCTCCACAACTTTTTGCTTTTCCCATTTTTTCTCGCCACGTGGAGTTTGGAAAGTTGTCAGTGTCAAGTGGGACCCCCAGTGAGTGAACTCGACAGATCTGAGAAACAGCATCTCTTTCCTTCCTTTTTTTTTTTTTAACCTAGGTGAACTTAATTATTAGTTTTTAAAAAACATTCAACATTTGGTCTGCCATCTTTGTTGCTACCTCAGACTGCAATGTCTGTCAGATTAAAACAAAGACCCAATGTTTCTCCCAGTACTTTTCTATATAGGTAGGTATATAGGTTTTCTATATTTTTATATATATATTTCCTTCTTGACTGCCTGTGCACCTTGTGGATGAATTAATGGGGATAAGTGATAGTTAAGAAAAAAAAGGGCCATATTTATACATAGATTATATGCACTTGGATGCTCTTTGAATCTAAATGCCACGTCTTTAATGCTGAAACAGGGTAATTTATAAAACTAAGAGCCCAGAGCTATTATAGAGTATGAGTCTGTCTCTCTTGCACCTTGTCTGCAACTATAAATTAAATCTTAGAGAAAGACACTAACACCTCACGACCTGTTATAAAAATACTTAATTGTGTTACTATGTTACAGTTCAAGTGTTCATGAGTATGATCTCTTAAAATGCAAATTCAATATGTGCTCCTTGCATGAAAAATGAGGGAAAGTGTCTTTCATGAAGAGGCTGCAGGTGGACACAGAAATTGCACCCGATTCAGAACGATGAATGAAAACGAAAATTAAAATAGAATAAATCAAATGAAGATAAAAGGAATTCTAGACAAAGACACTGTGAACTATTTCAATGTAGTAATAAATTGATTGTATAAGGGAGGAAGAAAATAAAGTTTTTAATTTAGATTTGAAAGTGGATAAAGTTTGGGAGAATTTAAGAATATAAAGAGGTTTTCCTCTATGTGCAGAAGCTAAATACAGCTTCACCACATTTGGTTCTGACTTTAGGCACAACTAGATAAATGCTTCTTAAAGATCTATGGGACCTACAGGGATTTTATTCTTCAGGCATATCAGAAATGTATTTATGCCATAAGAAATAATTTGATTTGGAAAAAACAAGCAGCACTTTAAATCTTTTCCATGACAACCGGAGAGACAATATAAAAATTTAAGAAAAGACATAATGTACTCAGTTCGTCCAGTTCTTGTTGGAACTCTAACAGCAGCATTTTGAGGGGCCTGCAGTTTAACAGTTTTTGGAAAGACCACATTACAGACAGACCTCAACTGTGCATCAAGCATGAGATGGAAGCTTAAACAAAGGACAGGGAATCTCTAATTCTTGCTATTAAAACAGAATTTTGGGATTTTTTTGAGTTGTTGCACTGATTTGCTGCTGAAAGATTTCCAACTTGGTGTTTAGTCTTTATTGCCCAAAGAAACAAACCAAAGAATAACTTTTACATGCAAAATTACAGCATCTCTGTTTTGTCTTTATGTAGCTGAACTCACATCTATTCATTTACTTGCTCTAAGCACTGACACAGTAAGACTCTAAGAGCATAGTCATTTGGTGAAAGAGCAAGAAAATCTGTGTGTCATCTGTGAAACTATGGTCAGTAAATCTTGCAGGATTTGGTCAAAGGGAGTAAAACAAGTCAGATAATTAAAAGGTATCTATTCAACCATCATCAAATTCTATCATGTGACAAAAAAGTGACAATGACTTGTCTAATTTGTGGTATTGTTACGTAATCTAATCACTGGACCTTTATTTTAACTAATCTGTCTACAATACAGTATGAGATTTTACAAAACGGTTTTGCATTGAAAAAAAATGGAAAAAGCTGCCATCCTTTCTTGATCAGCTACAACAGGCTAAGCTGTAGCCTCTCAATGTGCATGTGCACGGAGAGCAGGATTGTGTTGAGCTAAGTACTTTAATGTACTTTTCCTCTCAGTTAGAAAGGCACAGCCTCAGCTCAAGTTGGCAAGACGCCACCTGAGAAAACCTTCTGAGGCAGGACAGAAAGAGTGGAAGAGAGATGGTGGTGTGGGCTAAGCCCCAATCTAGCTGCTGGCTGCATTTCTAAGGAAACACTTGGGAGTGAGACTGGAGGTAGCTTTACCCCATGCATACACCAAGCTTCCTTCATATGTCCTTTTGTCTTATTTCACAGTTCATAAACTCACAACATTTATTGGTAGTCCATTTTATTGCCCTCTGAAACATATAATGGGCTGCGTAATGTTAAAAACATATTTCCTGAAAGCTGTCAATTATGACTGACAGAGTGCCTGTTTACTCTTGCCATTTTAAAAAAAGAAATCTGTAAGCTATTACAAGAACCTGACAAGGAATTAAAATGGCACAAAAACTCTCTGAGTAAAATGTAGTTGATAACATCCTGAAGGCATCACAAAATCTTTTTTAAGTTAATTAAATGCTAAACTTTTAGAGCCACAAACACTATACACATATACCCAAGATCAACGCAGAGATACAGATAGTGTGTCTACAATACATTAATATGTCAAACAGTGCAACTCACTGGCTCAAGAACTACCAATCTACTGCACATGCTCATTAGACTGGGTAAGTCATTATCAAATTGATTACAGCAAGTACATTTTTTTATTGAGCTGACATTATAATTATTCTGTTTTATTTTTCGGATATTGTGAACCCGTATTGAAGCGCAGTGGCTGGGAGACCTTCCAAACTCAGACAAAATTCTTTCCATCATTTGAAGATCCAGTCTCTGATATTGTAATAGCACCCCAAACCTCCTGCAAATCCCCCCCAAATGTCTCCTAGTTCACTGTTTTGAAACATAACTCTGAACTGTATTGAGTTTCAAAATTCTTTCAAAACAGAGAGTTGGGAGGAAATGCAGGGATTTAAAATCAGGGAGTGAAACACTAAGAGAAATAGAGGCAATAAAAAAATGAAACCCATGGATTTTACTTCCTCATCTGCTGCATTATAAGCATGGTTTATGTATGTGAATACTGACAGTCAATCTGTCCTGTCATTACTCCATGATTAATCCACTGACAAACATCGGGGCAACTAATCTACAATAGTAATTAGAAAAATCTGGCAGCTCAGTGGGGCTGAACCAAGCCAGTCAACAGCTCTCTCAAACCAGATTGACCATGCTGGAAAAAGTGGGGTCATTTTCTTAATGGGTAACAACAATGAAAACTGAGGCAAAGTTGACAACTGGCAAAGTGGCTCTATGACCTGTACAAAACAGCTGGATATACAACAAAAGAAAGAAGGAACAAATGTGAGTTACAGAAACACTATTTCTCAAGAACAAGACCACAATTCTGTAAAACATTACACTTACCTTTACTTGTCCTATGAACAAATCAGCCTCTTCCTCTCGCACAGTAAAATTAGTGGACATGGTGAGGTTAAACACAGGGTCATTATCGTTGACATCAGTGACAACTATGTTCACAGTAGTAGTGGATGTCTAAAGAAAAAGAAATAAAGAACACAACACCAGTGTTATTGGACACTATCATAGGACTCAAATCTGGAACCAACATTTAGCTTCTGTGACGTCTTTGGAAAATAAGATTCGCTCATAAGAAAAGCAATAATTGTAAAAGCATTGGGATTAAATGAGGTTGACCGCTAAAAACTCACTGATAACAGTGCATATTAATTTGCATTTTGATGCTGTCAAAACTAAAATAAACAAAGATTTTAAGACAAAAAAGATAACTGAGTGAGAGAGAGACAGCACAGATTGGCAGATATGTCTCTTTTAGTATAAACATGATTTTTTCTGATGCCTAAAAACATAGCCAGCCTTTCTTGTATTGAACTACTGTAGTTCTACATGAGTAGACAAGATTGACTGTGATTCTTGATCCAAAACCAAAATATGTAATTCCATAAAAGATGATAAATAGTCTAATGTTAGTTTGCAGCAAAAAGAACATCAACCATCCAGATTAACTGAATGCAAATATTGTATATTATCAAATAATAAAGCCAAGAGTGTAGGACATATTTCAAACTGAGCAAAGGGTTTTCCCCAGCAAACTGGCTGGCAGAGGTGGCAAGCTATAGCTTACTTCACACTAGGCAGCCCACCTCTGATAAAACATGCTGTAGCAAACCTTGCAAAGTGCACTATTAGACTCATAAATAATTCCCAGTTTAGGGAAAATATCAAAAAATCATCCCATTACATAAGAAACAGCAACAATAGCTCTACCCTAAATGTTAAAAACATAATCTGAAATGTAATGCTTTTTAGTTGTCAGAGAGAAGAGAAGGAAGGGTGGTAGATCAGGTAGAAGTTTGAAATGAATTTTAAGCATCTGAAAACCCTTTCATCGTATGTGTGTATACTGTTGGTTGATTTCTCATCAACACTGAATACATTTAATACTATACAGGCAGACTTGCAGTCAGTTATGCTACTGGCACTGGTTTATATGTACTTTTCTCATTCCTGTCAATTGTCACAATCACAAATCAAATAATATTTTATGAACACACTGTCCTTAAAAGTATACAGCACTATGACAGTGTAATAGATGGGTAAAATATGATGCTATAAGAAGGACAGTCACTCTTGCTGTTGCTTTCTACCTAGGACTGTGTCTGCCAACATTATTATGGTACATTTTAACTCTGCTGATCCCCAGAGGCTGACTTTTTTGTTTTTTTAGTGAAATATCTTGACACTTATTTGAATGAACTCCCATGAAATGTGGAACAGATATCCACAGTGCTCAGAGGATGAAACCCCTAGACTTTGGTTGATCCTCTGACACTTGGTGTCACCTTGACAATGGCAGTTAGGAATGAAATGTCTTGAAACTGTTGGGAAGGATTACAATGAAATTTGGGACAAATTTTATTAACCACCTCGGGGTGAATTTTATTAACTCAGTCACTAGCATGGCTGTATGCTCTTTATCTTGTCAACACATAGGAAACAAACGATTATTGACATCAACACAGACAGTCCCTATTCCTTACAAAAGTGAATGATAAAACAATTTAAAGTGTAGAGGCATACACCTATAAGCACTTACTATTAAGTATTAAGTGGAATTTGAATGCCAACACTATTGCTTTGATTGCAAAGGCACAGCAAAAATTCCACTTTTAAAAGGAAACTCTGACAGAAATACACGGTGCAGCTGCATATAATTCATATCCAATCAGAATTCAGAGTGTGTTCAGTGAGCTGCATTCTTGCTGGGGCCAGTGCATTGATGGTGGTTATTAAGAGGAAACTACACAATGTTATAAGATTGTGTTGCTCAGTATTTGGGGCATGAAAGCATGAAATCAGATTCATCACATCTTCCTTCCTCTGATTATGCACTTACCTTTAGAGCACAGGTTCAACACGCCAGGGATGCAGAATTCAGTTACTCAACAAACTCATATCAACACTGGCACTTTTTATAGTATTAGAGGATTTCATGGTTGTAGGCTGTATTTTACCCAGGTTTACAGCAAATTAAATGTTTGCACGTGTTTTGTACAGTGTTTGTACACTATTTGTAGGTGGGCTTGTTTGATCTCAAAGCTCACTGAGCAAAGCATATCCCCTCAAGCATCATTTGAGGTGTTCATTCATTTGCAGGGCCACTGTGTACCACTGTACTGCCACTAACCTTCAAACAATGGCACAGCACACACACCTATAGTGCTACTATAAATCAACATAAAAAATGGCTGAATATGCACAATCTATAATCTCTCAGAGCACTGGGAAAAAGCTGTATGCAAATAACGATGTAAACGGTCTCCTTTGGGGGGAGAAGGATGGGCGGGTTATGGGAGGAGTTGGCCCTTGCATGAAAAAATACTTCCCCAGAAGACAGCTGTTTGAAGTTACCCTGGCAGATGAGACATTCAGCGGCACATGTCATGAAGGAAACGGCCTAGTTAATGTCACCTTCATCTCACTGTCCCTTGGGAATCCCTTCACCATTGTTGTTTTCTTTGTTCCAGCTTCTGAGACGTACATAATCAGTCTTTTCATGAAGGAACTGACATGGCAACCCATGCTGAAAACAATCGTACTCCGCACCTCTTTTGCTCTTTCACTACTAAAAACTAGAAGACAGTAGAGGACGTAGCAAATCATCAGCGTGGTGATGGGATCTACTTATTTTTCATTTCACAGAAGACCTGAAGCCAATTAGCGTCTCCATCATGGCGCAAGCGTTTTTATCAAAGCCAAAACTCCTACCCCTATGGCTACAAGTGTGATTAATGAGCTGTTATTATTTATTTAACACAAAATAGATGGAGCTCTGTGATGTCTCGTCTTCTGTCCTCACTGTCTGAAAGATCCAGAGGTGGCTGCTGCTGCTTTGCCTTTTAAGTGACAATCCTGACCAGAAGCCATGTTGCAGGGACTGATATGATCAGACTGTTAGAAGTCATGTACTCCCTTCCTCTAAGGGAAAGGAGAACACCTCTATCCAGCATTCCTGGGTGAGTTTTTGGAATCTGAGTCTATATAGCAGTTATGATCACAGCTTGTGCTGCTGAAAATACAAATTCTTAATTGGTCACACATTTTGTTTCATGCATGAGTAGATGAAAAGTTGAAATTCAACAAGTGATGTGGAGAAAAGTTTGTGTGTGCATGTGTGTGTGCAGATCTGACTATACTCAAAGAGGAGTAGCACCCGGGGGAGGATGGCTTGCTTTGCTCCTTTTGTCAGGTTCCCATGGTTACCAAAGTTCTGTGCTAATTACACATTTGAATCCCTGGTGTCCCCCTCCTTCTGTCTGTCACTTTCTCCTTTCTCTTCCCTCCTCCTGTGCTTATTTTGATCCTTTCCCCGTTTCCAGCCTTCCTCATGGCACCCGATCTCACTGAATGAGTTCCTCACCTCCGCCCTCCTTCAACCCTTTACCCCTCTCTCCCTCATTTCACTTCCTTCCTGTTGTGACAGCATTTCTTTCTGGCTGTGACATTTAGCCCACACGAGCCAGCCAGTAATTTACTCTGTGGACAAGATGTTTGGAGCACGCAGACACACACACACAATACAGGTAAAGGGGGCCGGTTTGTACAATCTGTCCATCAATATTAGGACAAAGAGTACCAGCTTGTGGTTGCCTCATTCAGTGAGGTGAAACCTCCTCTTACACCTTCTGTATTTATTTACTCTTTTCTCTCGGACCCTGTCACTGCCCAGCTCCTCCCCCCCTGCCAATGTAGCTATGGTCAGGGATGCACCAGCAGCACAGATGCTTTTTATACAGCTCCACTTGACCAGTCTGTCATCACATGAAAAGGACCTGTAGAGCCAAGTGTTTATGCATGCACAGGTGAGAAGGGGGCAATCAACATCACTCCTGTGATGGCTCATCAGCTAATGTTCATTATCTATCACACACAGCATCTTAAAAAGGAAACCACATTTCACCTCTGCCTGGAACAGAGACAGCCACAAAAACAGAGCCAACCGAGGTGGAGTCTAATTAAATTAAGACAGTTTATATGATTATCAGCTCTCGGTGGGAGACGGAGCAGCCAGCATTCACTTTTGGTTATAGTGTCTTCTGTCTCTCAGGGGTAAATTACAAAGACAGCTCTATGAATATAAGAAGTTGAGATTCTACTTCTCAAGTGCTTGTGATGATACTGTATGGGCTTTTTAAAGGGACACTCAACTGATTTAACACTTAATTATCATTTTAATAGTCATGGTTAGTACAACTCAGAGGATAATATATAGGATAATATAATATTAATATTATATAATATTCATAACACACATAATAAAGGCAATATACATAATATAATACACCTGGTTTCACTGGCTGTGGCTCTGAAGGACACTTGTCAAGTATGAGAAAATAACACTGATGATGGGGCTTTACTAGACACAGAGGGTCTAACTAAAAGATGTTACTATGTGCATTGTGGAAATGCAAGAACTTGACCCATATTACAAACTAGAAGTCCAGATATCTTGGCCTCTGCTGCTTCAATTTTGACAATTCTTTTTCTTTAATAAGTCACTAAATTTTATGGAAGTGCATATCAAATCAGAGGAGAATTACCTTAAGATCGCTCCAAACCAAGGTGTTTGTCTAATATGCAACAATTATGCAACAATGCAATACTCTTGCTCTTATTCTTTAAAATAACATGTAACTGAAGAGCAAAACTGTTTTGATTGCTCAAACCAACTGTACAAAATACTTCTGTCATTTGTAAAACAGGCAACAGGCAAACTTGGTGAATTTGACCTAAACTTAAGTTTAGCTAAACTAAACTACAGCTAATGTAGCTGTAATTGAGCATTTGCCACTTTCCAGAAAGAAAGACATTAATATTGTTGCAGGGTAGTAATTAACCTTTGCTTTGGTAGTTGCAAAGCCAAGCACTTTGAATAAAGGGAAATGACTCCCAGACCTGATCATTACTCCACATGAACAAATATGTGGGGAAAGAGAAACTCCCCTAGTTGCTCTGATGTATTCACAATAGTTTTTTTCAGTAGCCCTTGACAATCTGTGAATAATTCCCACAGTTGCTCTCAACAGCTTATTAAAGTCATAAAATTATACCTTCTACATATACTAGTATATGGACTTAAATGGGCAGGCAGCCCTTATTATTCTAGTGATGCATTTGTTTGGCACAAAGAAATGACACTCCTGACTACTACTGCTACCACAAATCTGTAAAAATATCATTGGGCATTAAACTCTGTCAGCTCAAATGCACTATTGGATTTTCCAGGCTAATGAACCACTTGAGTTCATTGAGCCAAATTTCCGAGCTAATAAGCTTGTATGAGAAGATCTTATTTGAGCTTAATGTGTTCAAAATGTTTGAGAACGGTCGACCCCGAGGAATCGGGCCAGCAGTTTAATAAAGAGGGTTGTGCCTCACCCCTCCAGGATTGCCGTCAGAGGCTGTGACAATCAGACGGTACTGATCAGTGGTCTCTCTGTCCAGAGGTTTGCCCAGAAGTAGAAGGCCAATCCTGTAGAGAGAGAGGTCAGAGAAGACACTTACTAAAAGAAGAGCACGATACACAGCTTTGTTTAGAAACATATATTTCTTGTTCGTATCATATGAAGAAAGAGCACTAATTTAAAGAGATTTGTTCAAGACTTCTGAATTCTTTTGAATTCTTGCTGATGCAATAGAGGGTGATGGAGAGGGTTGTACTTCAGAGTTTGTCTACTTCCAGATTAGACAGATTTATAAAACAAGGTCACTGATGGGGAGGATGAGTTTTGGGCGAAAAGCAGGTGGGCTTTTAAATGCTCACACTCTGTCTTTCTCTGTCTGTAGCTTGCCTCCTGCTCCCAAAGCACATGGACTACAGAGAGATTCATGTTTTCTTTCCAATGACGGCAGCAGACACGGTACCCCCCCCACCCCCCGACTCATTCACAAGGTATAATTTGGCACTCTCGTATTCCAAACACAAAGCGTGGATGCATTCCCAAGCAGAACGCTGAATTATCTTTGTTTGGACACACAGATGCACAAGACACGTGAGTGCAAGTGGAGCCACACACAAACACACACAAACACAGCATGCACAAAACAATTCCACTGCCTGCACTCAGGAGGGGCTCTGCCAGAACCGCAAATGGAAGCAAAGACGAATGCATCTGAGTGTGCTGCTAGATTAATGCCTGTCGCATTTCCCTGCTGTCCCCCTTGCTCCTTCACATTTCTAATTTAAAGCTCCTGTGGCCAAACAGTCCAAGCAGAACCTGACCGCTACTTTCTTCCTGCCTCTCCAGCCCATAACTGTGAAATAGTAGAGCCTCATCTTAAAATCTGACGAGCAAATTACCGAAACCTTGATTAACATCGTCTAACCACTTGCCCCAAGTGATGGTGAGGACATTGCTTTGAACTCAACACACCTGATGATCGGGGGTTCAAGATGGCACACACAGCTTTCTATAAACACCATAAAAATGCAGCACACTATCCTTACCCCACTGCTGTGCTTCATGTTTATTTAAACATAAGCATGAGAGTGGAAAATAGCCCTAGCTGTGTTCATTGAAGCTAAAGGTAGAGGAAGATTTGATGTGAATATGATAATGAAGATATACAGTGATAATTGTCATAATTACGGTGTTAATGATGATGATCTCCATGGTGAGGATGACAAAGATTAGAATGATTAATGTCACTTAGCTGGCCTGGGGAATTTATTCCTTACTACAGCTGGAGTGCTGAACTACACTTGAGCAGCTGGGTCTGAGAGGTTCACTGATCATGTGTGATAGCGTCCTGCCTCCTCTCCCTCAGCCACCACAAATGAAAAGATGCTGCCAGACAGACATGGTGCTGTTAACAGTATCGTCTAGAGTGACAATGGCGCAGGTTAGAGGCTAGCCAGTCAAACTAAACAGTTGGTCTTTCATTGTGTCTCTACATGATAAATTGGGCTCGAGGTACAGGATGTTAGTT
>NW_026118125.1:0-12500 GCF_001640805.2 Lates calcarifer
TTTTTTTCATAAAGAGTCTGTATGATTGCGCGAGCTTATTTTGTTTATTAACTGCAGAGAGTCTGGGATAGGTTTATAATGGTTTGTGTTCATCAATTGTCTGTGTGCCTCAAGTGAATATTGTTGTCTATCCATAATAACTATTTTTGATCCTTTGTCAGCTGGTTTTATTATAATGTTGGGGTGCTTGATTAATTGATTTAAGGCCCCTGCGCTCCTCCCTTGTTAGGTTGTCTGGGAGATCCCTAGGGGGTCTGTAGGAACGCAGGGCTTGGTTGTCTAATTTTATGAGGGTGTGTATTTTACCGTCCAGCTGAGAGTCTCTGGGTTCCCAGCTGACGGGTGTGTGAATGGGTTTGAGATTGACTGATTTCGGGAGTGAAAATGATGTGTTAATTTTATTCTTCTGTGAAAATGGTGTAGATCCCTTTGAAGTTTCCCGGTCATAGTTCTGGGGTCTGGGGATGAAAGTGAGTCCTTTTCTAATAAGGTGACCTGTGTTATGGTTGGGGTGAATAGTTTAGATAGGTTCAGGACTGTGGGTTCCGGTTTGAGGCACGCGCCACCCTGTGGTTGTTGTGTAGAATGTTGTTGGTGTGTATTTGAGTTGATGGGTTGTGTGTTTGGGGTGTCCTGGTTAGGGTTTGATGTGGTTATAAATCCAGTTGATTGCACCAGCTCTCAAAAATGTATCTGGCTGTATCCTTCTTCCAGTGTATGTTGTCTTTTTCTGTGTTGAACTGTTCCGGGGGGATGCTTGTCAGGTGTCTGAAATGTGTGGTGATCATGGTATTTAAGATGTGCAGATTATTTTGTTGTTCTGGTGTTAAGTTACGAGAGTAGTTTATCTTGGGGATGTAGATATCAGCATTCGGAAAGGTGGACGTGGCCTGTTTGTATAGTGTGCGCAGTTGTTTTATGGATGTTTGTTTGGGGTCTTGGTCTCTGTTGTTCAAACCTATGGACAGGATAAGGATTTTTGTGTGTGGGTTGATTGGTGCTTTTTCCATTATTTTAAGGAGATGATAGATATGAGCACCAGGGTAACTATCCAGTTGAATGTTTATGTATGTGTGTGGTGGGATTCTGTTTATGTTGGAGTCCCCCAGGACTACCACCGGGTTTTTGGGCCTTAATGTGCCAATCTTGCAGTTTTTCTGTTTGGGCGAGCAAGATGGTATATGGGTTTGTGGAAGTTGGACTGTACTGGATTGTGATTAGAGAGTCCTGAGGTGGCCGGGGCCCGGGGGTAAGGGTCGGGCAGCGGTGCAGCGGCAGGGTTGTTATTTGGGGAGGATTCAGAGGTGGTTATTTTTGCAGTCATGTTGACTTGAATTGACCCACTCATCATTCTCTCTTCCCTTTGAGGTTCAGTTAGGCCTTGTTCTGCCGACTCTGCAAGCTGCCCGGACCCAAACTGGTCACGGGCCCCAATGCCACCTGCAGGAAGAGGTTGGGAACTGTCAATATTGTCTGGTAAAATAACTGCAACATTGGAGTAATTAAATCTGTTGTTCGTGACAGCTTGATCCTTTGTGGGTGATGATGTTGTTGTTCCTGATTGATTATGTATTTGAGCTGTCACTTCCTGTATCCGATTCTTTGTTATGGGTGTTGGTAAGTCCTGGGGGACTACTGAAGATTGTGGGTCGGGCAGTGGTATGTGTTTTTCTATTGGGTGTTGGTGAGAGGTCTGTTGTGTTCCAGAGAGAGGTTGAGGGGGGACCACTGGAACCCCAGTCTGGCTTTTTGGGGGGGGATGGGGGATAGCAATACTGCATTTGGTAGTGTGATCTGTTTGGATCTCAGAAGGTGACTGGTTTTGGTTCTGGGTGGTAGAGGTGTTGAAGAGGTGGGCTGTATATTGAGTGAAGTGAGCGGTTGGGGCGGTATCTGGCTTTGTTCTGGGTCCAGGGGGGCCCCAGCATCCTCCAGGGGGCTCCCCGTTGATGTCTGTGCATCCACAGATTGGGAAGGTTGAAAGAGGGGATCAAAGGGGCTGGATGAGTTAGGGGGTCCAGAGAGAGAAGCTGTAGGTGTCGGATTGTTCTTGTGGAGTTTAACTATTTCCTCTGCTAAAGAGCTCCGTGGTCCTAAATATAGTGTAAGTTTATGTGGTGCCTGGGGTCTAGGAAGTGGTGGAAATTGGTCTTCCGTGGTGTTTGTTGTGTCTGGAGTGCAGTGTCTGTATGTACTGTTGTTGGGGGGATTTGTTACTGTAACAGAGTGTGAGGTCTCTAATAGGTGTTGTTGGTGAAGTCCTAGTATGTGTTCAGCTGTATGTATGGTCTCAGGAGTGAGTTTTATGCGTGTATCTCTTCCTGGCCCATCCCGATCTGGCTATCTGTAGTGCTTGTGGATTCTGTGGGGTATTACCTGAGTGCTGTAATGGTGGATGAGTAATGTTGTAGAAGAATTTGCATATTGTTTGACCATCCCAGTTAATGGTATTTTCTCTAACTTGTGTTTTAGTCTGTTCTGTAGGAGCTGCTGGTTTTATGAAATCTGTCAATCTTGTAACTTGTCTCATCATACCTTGTGGGAATGTGTTAGTGGTTATGGATTGGTTTGATGACTTGTTTTATGATGTATAGCCTGTAGAAGTTTGAAATATAATTTACTGGTCTGCCCGGGTCTCAGCATCTGGTGGGTGAGTGAGTGGGGCCGGGTATTTGTGCCAAATTGTGTGTGTCTGTATGAGATGGTCCGGTTTCTGTAATCTTTCTATTGTGTATCTGCTAGGTGGTCGTGGTAGTGAGTGACATCCAGTGGTCTCGGTGTATAATTATGTGTGTGTGTCCTATGTGTAGGCTGTCCATCCATGTTCTCTGTTGCTCTATTGTATGTTGTGTTCCTAAATCAAAATTGTGTTTTTAAATTTTTAGTCGAAGGGGGAGTGCTCTTACCTGAAATCTATTGTGGTTGTGGGTTCTGCAGTCGGAGAGCGATGATGTAGTTTCTCCTGGGCCTCAGGGTTTGCTTTCTGTGGTCTTCCGATGAGGTGCCAAGAGTATGGTTTCTCCCAGTGTCCTGAAATCTATTGTGGTTGGTGGGTTCTGCCAGTCGGAGAGCGATGATGTAGTTTCTCCTGGGCCTCAGGGTTTGCTTTCTGTGGTCTTCCGATGAGGTGGCCAAGAGTATGGTTTCTCCAGTGTCCTGTTGGTGAGACTGCTGTTTTCCTTGTTCTAGGTTAGTTTTTTCAAAAGAGTCTTTAAATTGTCCATAAAAACGGGCTTGAACCTTCCACCGAACGACTAAAAAATCTTACTTTATTAATAATAAGATCCTTTAAAAATATTTAAAAACAATAACAATGTCTTTAAGATATATACAAAGAAACACAATTCATTTACAAGAGAGCAAGAATTCCCTGACGTTTCGCAACAATGTTGCTTCTTCAGAGGGAAACCTGATGTGGACAGCCTATGGGAATATAATGTTTTTTGGAGGGAAAATCAGTAAAGTCCCTCCCTACAGCCTCTCTCCCCTATCTGTGTTGAAAATCTTGGGACCCTGACTGCCCATTGGACCATTCATACTATAAAAATTTGGGAGGGAGCCTATGTCATTGGTTGTTGGGATGGGTGTGTGTGTTTTTTTTTTTTTTTTTTTTTTTTTTTTTTTTTTTCTCTCTAAAAAAAACTTGTCATTTTTCAGTTCCTTGCATGTCTGCACTGGTTGGTAGTCTAGTGGCACAAACACTGTCCGTCACCTGACGGGGCAGGGCTCAAGTCCCAGCCCTGCTCCCTGTAAGTTTTTACATTTTCAGAAAAAAAAGAGAAGAAAAGGAAGGGGAAAGTGGGATCTGTGGCACTGGCTCGGTTAGGGTTGGGGTTGGGGTTGGGGTTCAGGGTGCCTTGTTGAGCCTCAATGCTCTGGCCTACCAGATCTATTTTTAGGAGAGATGAAAGAAGATGAGGAGAAAGGAAAACATCTAAAAAGCTGAAAAGTGGGTAGGAGAAATATATCTAAAAGGAAATTAAGTTTTCTTTGGAATTATTGTATGCTTATATGTTGATTTTTAACCTAGTTGGTTGTATGCCCCCACACACACCACACACACACACCCATCCAATCATTTAATATATAAATATATCAATATAAATGCAATAATCTTCTATCTAGAAAAAAGGATTTTTTTGGAAGGGGGAAGTTGATATAGGTTTAACCTGTAGGCTTAAGTTGTCTGTGGGGACTGCAGTCCAGGGGTCAAGGCCCCAGACTCTCCCGCAGGAGTCCGGGGTTCAAGGCCCGGCCAGCTCCATCCCCGCAGCGCTTTTTCCATCCGTAGTGGTGGGGGGGGTCTTCTAGTGTAAGGGGGCCGCATAGGGACATTTAATTAAAAAAATTTTTTTTTTAAATTTTTTTATTTATTTTTGAAAAAGAACAAGACAAAATGCCCAAAACAAACATATATATACATAAGACATTTGTTATATAGAAGTCATTATGTAAGGCATGCATAAAATCATATAAAATAAGTGCTTATAAAAAAATTAAGTGCTATAAAACAAAAACATGCAGATATTAGAAACTTAAGATAATTTATATATATATAATATTGAAATTTATGTGAAGTAATATATAATATATTATATATATATAATTTAGGACGTGGAGACAAAATCACACATGTATGTGGCCCCCTTATGTCCACCCCCCGGAACGTCACGGCTCAGGGATAATTTAGGGAGGAAAAAAGGAAATAATAAAAAAAATTATGAGATGAATATATATATATATATATAAATAATTGGCGTTTATTTAAGTACTTAGGTGTCTGCGGGGACTGTAGTCCAGAGGCCAAGGCCCTCGACTCTCCCCCGGGAACCCGGGGTTCGAGGCCCAGCCCAACCCCAGTCCCCGCAGCACCCCCTCCAAAAACCCCCCATTAAAATGTCGCAGGGGGCCTCCTGAAGAGAGGAGGCCCAAGCAAGGCTCCGTGAAATCATTTATATTATAAAACATGTAAACATCTAACTTATTAAGAAGGACAGATTAAACACTATAATTTAAAAAAAGATATAAAACCATGCATAAGGATATATATAAAAAAATAAATGTTAGAAAGTCAAGTGCTTCAATGAACGCCATGCAAAGGTAAAGATAAATAAATCAATTTATTTATTAGAAATACAAACATATAGACTTGAAAATAAATTACAAAAATAGGAAAAAGAAAAGAGACGTATCGGGCCCCCTCCTATCCATACCTAAAGGTTCGGGATCGAGGGGTTCCCCCTGCGACTTGGGGGGGGGCTTGTTTATGTTCGGTTTGGGTATAGTGGGGGAGGAAACCATGGTTAGAGCTAGGGGGGTGATGGGGCTAGGGTTGTGGTCAGGTGGAGGGCATATAGGTTAGGGTCGAGGCCGGGGTAGGGAAGGGGGTTTGGATTAAGGTCTAGTAGGGGGAGAGGTTATGATTAGGGCTAGGTAAGGGAAGAGGTTAGGGTTAGGGCTAAGTGAGGGAGGGGTTGGGATTAGGGGATAGTGGGGAGAGAAAGGTTAGGGTTAGGACTAGGTAAGGGAAGGGGTTAGGGTTAGGGCTCAGTGAGGGAGAGGTTAGGGTTAGGGGATAGAGGGGAGAGAAAGGTTAGGGTTAGGGCTAGGTAAGGGAAGAGGTTAGGATTAGGGCTCAGTGAGGGAGAGGTTAGGGTTAGGGGATAGAGGGGAGAGAAAGGTTAGGGTTAGGGCTAGGTAAAGGAAAAGGTTAGGGTTAGGGCTCAGTGAGGGAGAGGTTAGGGTTAGGGGATAGAGGGTTAGGGTTAGGGTTAGGGTTAGGGGTTAGGGTTAGGGTTAGGGTTAGGGGTTAGGGTTAGGGTTAGGGGGTTAGGGTTAGGGTTAGGGTTAGGGGTTAGGGTTAGGGGGTTAGGGTTAGGGTTAGGGTTAGGGGGTTAGGGGGTTAGGGTTAGGGTTAGGGGGTTAGGGTTAGGGTTAGGGTTAGGGTTGGGGCCCATTAAGGAAGTAGGTAGAGGCTGGGGAGAGGAGTGGGAAACGGGATTGAAGTGGTCATCAAGCTGGGTTGGGGTCAAGGCAGGTTCTCAGGTGTGTTAAGGTTGGGGGGGGGGAAAAATCAAGGATAGAAGAATAAAAAGTTAAACTCAATTGATAAAACCATCAGTTCATAATAAAAATTTTTTTTTATATATAATGTTCATGTCAGAGGTCAAGTCGGTGACGGAGCATTATGAAGGTCCAATGTGATCTAAGGGCTGTCAGGGTCGTATAGAGTAGTGGTCAAGGCCGGTGATCTCCCAGTGGGAGGGCCGGGTTCAAAACCCTACGTGGCCTGGCCCCTTTTATGCTGGGGCCCCCCACCAAAAAGGGTCAATTTATTGACCTGAGGGTCCTGTGTATATGTAGTGTGAAGGATTGGGGGGGGGGTTAGTCCTTAAGATTGTTGTTTTGTATTGTTCTAATTCCTGGGTCATGTAGGGTGAGTGGACTTCTGATTCACTAGGTTGTGTATATATAGTGTTGGGGTGTGAGCCCCGCTCTTCCCACCAGGGGAGCGGGGCTCAAACCCCAGTGTGGCCATCCATCTTTTCTGGGGGCTCAGTAGGTCTTCAGCCAAAATTGATGTAATGTTTGTTATGTCAAGCTTTGTCATTGAGCCCTGTGGGGGTTAGGGTACCCAGTTTCTGGATCCAAATACTTTCTGCCCTTTTCCTTTGCCCCGGGGTCCAGCGGTCGTTCCCCTCAAGGCCTGTAATTGTTAGATTGTTAATGTGGTATGTACGGAAGTGTGTGATTAGTGTAGTGGTCCGTTCACCCTTCCGAATGGCCCAGAGGTGTTGTTTAAGACGGGTAAGTATATTGTAGCCTGTTTCACCTATGTAGTGTTTATTACAGTGAGTACAAGTGATGGCATAGATGGCATTACTTGAGTGTAGAGAGTAGGAATCTTTTATTGGATGTCCGATGTTGGTGTACTGATTGTAAATAAATTTTCTTGTTTTGTAGTGAGTGTCGTATTTTGTGGGTTGTTTATGTATGTGGGTTGTGAATTCTGCTCTGACAAGTTTGTCCTTGAGGTTTTTGTTTCTTCTGAAGGCTGAGATTATTCTATGGTTTTGTAGGGGTGGATGTTCTGCTTGTATGTTCTGGTAGTTAATCTTGATGAGTCGGTGCAGACCTATTGTACGGTGTGAGAAACGGGATACAAAAGGGATTATTTGTTCATCGTTATTAGAGACTTGAAGATCAGAGAAGGTGTAGTTATGGTGGGTTTGTGTCTGTGTGTGTATGTGTTGAGCTGTTAATGTGTGTGTTTTAGTGTTTAAATCTGATATGAGGCGGGCTTGTTCTCCGGTCGGGGTTGGGGTGGGGGGAGGGAAAGGATGCAAACCCTGGTTCGGGTAGGGGATTCGGGGGAGTTGGGCAGGGGGGGGGTTGGTCCAAGGGGTTTGCCCGGCCGGAGAGGATTGATGTATTTGTAGGTGTTGTGTGGTTTGTATGATTCGAGCGAGTGGGAGCAAGGGAGGCCAAGGTCTGATTTTTGATGGTTCTGAGGTATCGTTTTGAGTACCCTCTGTGGCGTAGGGCTCTGAATAGAATTGAAACTGCTTCGTGGAAGTCCTGTGTGAGTGAAGAAATTCTATGGAACCTAATAATTTGTGATTTTATTATACTGCTAAATGTATGTTTGGGATGATAACTGGATTTATGTAAGAGGGCATGGGTGTCTGTAGGTTTGAAAAAAACTTTGGTAAGCATTTTCTTATTCATATTGTCGACTGGGGTGAAGAAGACCGTGGTGTCCAGGAAGTTTATCTGGGTAGGGTGAATGGTGTATTTAACTTTAATAAGTGGGTGGTGGTTATTGAGTGTATTGATGAACTTTGGGAATTCTTTTGGGTCATGTGGCCAAGCTCCTATGATGTCGTCCAGAAAGCGGAAGTAGAAGGTGGGTTGTAATGTGCATTTTGATAAGGCCTCCTGCTCCCACTCGCTCATGTAAATGTTCGCATAGGATGGCGCGTACCTCTGACCCATAGCTGTTCCATTGATTTGGAGATAATGGTTGTTATTAAAGCAAAAGTCATTGTTAGTTAAGGCAAAGTTCTAAGAGTTGCAGAAGTTCTTGGTCTGGTCTGGTGGTGTCTGGGTATTTTTGAAGAATGTTCCTGATGGAATTTATACCTGTCTGTGTGTGTATATTGGTGTACAGGCTGTCTATGTCAATTGTAAATAGGTGGCTATTAGTGGGTACTGTCATGGGTCTGATCTTATCTAAAAAGTCATAGGTGTCTTTAAGGTAGCTGGGGTGTCTGGTAGAGAGGGGGCCTATATAGTGGTCGATGAATTGAGAAATATTGTACGTGGTACTGCTACAATCTGAGACTATGGGGCGGCCGGGAGGAACCTCAAAGGGAATAGTCCATGTCTGGGGTTCCTTGTGGATTTTGGGTAGGAGGTAGAATTGTCTGTGGCGTGGGTTATCTGGTCCATAAAGGAAATCTTTTTGTTTGCTAGTGATATACTTTTTTTCATAAAGAGTCTGTATGATTGCGCGGAGCTTATTTTGTGTTATTAACTGCAGAGAGTCTGGGATAGGTTTATAATGGTTTGTGTTCATCAATTGTCTGTGTGCCTCAAGTGAATATTGTTGTCTATCCATAATAACTATTTTTGATCCTTTGTCAGCTGGTTTTATTATAATGTTGGGGTGCTTGATTAATTGATTTAAGGCCCTGCGCTCCTCCCTTGTTAGGTTGTCTGGGAGATCCCTAGGGGGTCTGTAGGAACGCAGGGCTTGGTTGTCTAATTTTATGAGGGTGTGTATTTTACCGTCCAGCTGAGAGTCTCTGGGTTCCCAGCTGGACGGGTGTGTGAATGGGTTTGAGATTGACTGATTTCGGGAGTGAAAATGATGTGTTAATTTTATTCTTCTGTGAAAATGGTGTAGATCCCTTTGAAGTTCCTCCCGGTCATAGTTCTGGGGTCTGGGGATGAAAGTGAGTCCTTTTTCTAATAAGGTGACCTGTGTTATGGTTGGGGTGAATAGTTTAGATAGGTTCAGGACTGTGGGTTCCGGTTTGAGGCACGCGCCACCCTGTGGTTGTTGTGTAGAATGTTGTTGGTGTGTATTTGAGTTGATGGGTTGTGTGTTTGGGGTGTCCTGGTTAGGGTTTGATGTGGTTATAAATCCAGTTGATTGCACCAGCTCTCAAAAATGTATCTGGCTGTATCCTTCTTCCAGTGTATGTTGTCTTTTTCTGTGTTGAACTGTTCCGGGGGGATGCTTGTCAGGTGTCTGAAATGTGTGGTGATCATGGTATTTAAGATGTGCAGATTATTTTGTTGTTCTGGTGTTAAGTTACGAGAGTAGTTTATCTTGGGGATGTAGATATCAGCATTCGGAAAGGTGGACGTGGCCTGTTTGTATAGTGTGCGCAGTTGTTTTATGGATGTTTGTTTGGGGTCTTGGTCTCTGTTGTTCAAACCTATGGACAGGATAAGGATTTTTGTGTGTGGGTTGATTGGTGCTTTTTCCATTATTTTAAGGAGATGATAGATATGAGCACCAGGGTAACTATCCAGTTGAATGTTTATGTATGTGTGTGGTGGGATTCTGTTTATGTTGGAGTCCCCCAGGACTACCACCGGTTTTTGGGCCTTAATGTGCCAATCTTGCAGTTTTCTGTTTGGGCGAGCAAGATGGTATATGGGTTTGTGGAAGTTGGACTGTACTGGATTGTGATTAGAGAGTCCTGAGGTGGCCGGGGCCCGGGGGTAAGGGTCGGGCAGCGGTGCAGCGGCAGGGTTGTTATTTGGGGAGGATTCAGAGGTGGTTATTTTTGCAGTCATGTTGACTTGAATTGACCCACTCATCATTCTCTCTTCCCTTTGAGGTTCAGTTAGGCCTTGTTCTGCCGACTCTGCAAGCTGCCCGGACCCAAACTGGTCACGGGCCCCAATGCCACCTGCAGGAAGAGGTTGGGAACTGTCAATATTGTCTGGTAAAATAACTGCAACATTGGAGTAATTAAATCTGTTGTTCGTGACAGCTTGATCCTTTGTGGGTGATGATGTTGTTGTTCCTGATTGATTATGTATTTGAGCTGTCACTTCCTGTATCCGATTCTTTGTTATGGGTGTTGGTAAGTCCTGGGGGACTACTGAAGATTGTGGGTCGGGCAGTGGTATGTGTTTTTCTATTGGGTGTTGGTGAGAGGTCTGTTGTGTTCCAGAGAGAGGTTGAGGGGGGACCACTGGAACCCCAGTCTGGCTTTTTTTGGGGGGGGATGGGGGATAGCAATACTGCATTTGGTAGTGTGATCTGTTTGGATCTCAGAAGGTGACTGGTTTTGGTTCTGGGTGGTAGAGGTGTTGAAGAGGTGGGCTGTATATTGAGTGAAGTGAGCGGTTGGGGCGGTATCTGGCTTTGTTCTGGGTCCAGGGGGGCCCCAGCATCCTCCAGGGGGCTCCCCGTTGATGTCTGTGCATCCACAGATTGGGAAGGTTGAAAGAGGGGATCAAAGGGGCTGGATGAGTTAGGGGGTCCAGAGAGAGAAGCTGTAGGTGTCGGATTGTTCTTGTGGAGTTTAACTATTTCCTCTGCTAAAGAGCTCCGTGGTCCTAAATATAGTGTAAGTTTATGTGGTGCCTGGGGTCTAGGAAGTGGTGGAAATTGGTCTTCCGTGGTGTTTGTTTGTGTCTGGAGTGCAGTGTCTGTATGTACCTGTTGTTGGGGGGATTTGTTACTGTAACAGAGTGTGAGGTCTCTAATAGGTGTTGTTGGTGAAGTCCTAGTATGTGTTCAGCTGTATGTATGGTCTCAGGAGTGAGTTTATGCGTGTATCTCTTCCTGGCCCATCCGATGGCTATCTGTAGTGCTTGTGGATTCTGTGGGGTATTACTGAGTGCTGTAATGGTGGATGAGTAATGTTGTAGAAGAATTTGCATATTGTTTGACATCCAGTTAATGGTATTTTCTCTAACTTGTGTTTTAGTCTGTTCTGTAGGAGCTGCTGGTTTTATGAAATCTGTCAATCTTGTAACTTGTCTCATCATACCTTGTGGGAATGTGTTAGTGGTTATGGCATTGTTGATGACTTGTTTATGATGTATAGCCTGTAGAAGTTTGAAATATAATTTACTGGTCTGCCGGGTCTCAGCATCTGGTGGGTGAGTGAGTGGGCCGGGTATTTGTGCCAAATTGTGTGTGTCTGTATGAGATGGTCCGGTTTCTGTAATCTTTCTATTGTGTATTCTGCTAGGTGGTCGTGTAGTGAGTGACATCAGTGGTCTCGGTGTATAATTATGTGTGTGTGTCCTATGTGTAGGCTGTCCATCCATGTTCTCTGTTGCTCTATTGTATGTTGTGTTCCTAAATCAAAATTGTGTTTTTAAATTTTTAGTCGAAGGGGGAGTGCTCTTACCTGAAATCTATTGTGGTTGGTGGGTTCTGCAGTCGGAGAGCGATGATGTAGTTTCTCCTGGGCCTCAGGGTTTGCTTTCTGTGGTCTTCCGATGAGGTGCCAAGAGTATGGTTTCTCCAGTGTCCTGAAATCTATTGTGGTTGGTGGGTTCTGCAGTCGGAGAGCGATGATGTAGTTTCTCCTGGGCCTCAGGGTTTGCTTTCTGTGGTCTTCCGATGAGGTGCCAAGAGTATGGTTTCTCCAGTGTCCTGTTGGTGAGACTGCTGTTTTCCTTGTTCTAGGTTAGTTTTTCAAAAGAGTCTTTAAATTGTCCATAAAAACGGGCTTGAACCTTCCACCAACGACTAAAAAATCTTACTTTATTAATAATAAGATCCTTTAAAAATATCTTAAAAACAATAACAATGTCTTTAAGATATATACAAAGAAACACAATTCATTTACAAGAGAGCAAGAAATTCCCTGACGTTTCGCAACAATGTTGCTTCTTCAGAGGGAAACCTGATGTGGACAGCCTATGGGAATATAAATGTTTTTTGGAGGGAAAATCAGTAAAGTCCCTCCCTACAGCCTCTCTCCCCTATCTGTGTTGAAAATCTTGGGACCCTGACTGCCCATTGGACCATTCATACTATAAAATTTGGAGGGAGCCTATGTCATTGGTTGTTGGGATGGGTGTGTGTGTTTTTTTTTTTTTTTTTTTTTTTTTTTTTTTTTTTTTTTTTTTTTCCTCTAAAAAAAACTTGTCATTTTTCAGTTCCTTGCATGTCTGCACTGGTTGGTAGTCTAGTGGCACAAACACTGTCCCGTCACCTGACGGGGCAGGGCTCAAGTCCCAGCCCTGCTCCCTGTAAGTTTTACATTTTCAGAAAAAAAGAGAAGAAAAGGAAGGGGAAAGTGGGATCTGTGGCACTGGCTCAGTTAGGGTTGGGGTTGGGGTTGGGGTTCAGGGTGCCTTGTTGAGCCTCAATGCTCTGGCCTACAGATCTATTTTTAGGAGAGATGAAAGAAGATGAGGAGAAAGGAAAACATCTAAAAAGCTGAAAAGTGGGTAGGAGAAATATATCTAAAAGGAAATTAAGTTTTCTTTGGAATTATTGTATGCTTATATGTTGA
>NW_026118126.1:0-11581 GCF_001640805.2 Lates calcarifer
TCATTAGTGAGGATGGAGAGCAGTTGTTGGTAGGTAGAGGTGTATGGGGGTGTAAGGCTGCAGTATTGAGCTGTGGTTGTGGTGTGTTGACGCTGCTGTCTTGAGAAGTCACTGTGGTCTTGTGGTCAGTGATGGAGAATCTGCAGATGGCAGGATTTACCTGAAGTAACCTGCAGTTTAATCAGCTGGGATAATAACTGATACAAAGGGTGTAGGTTTGGTTTCAGAGGGGATGCAATGAAATGCTGGTTACACTTCATAACTTCAGATACCTGTGAGTACAGGTGGCACTGCAAGAGCTGGGGCTCTGACATATCTGTCAAAAGACATACAAATAATAAAACATAAAAAGCTATTATTTGACACATAAAACATCATGATGAAATTCTTACTTGTATTGTGTTATTAATGCACTAAACCTCCTCACAATCACATTATTTTCATTGCTAAAAAGAGTGTAAAATATAAGCAAACCATGACTCTATTTCTCAGTTCATTTTTTTTCCTCTCTTAGGACGACTTCCTTTTCAGCGTGTCCATCGTCAGCGGCTTGGTGTGCATCATTCTGGCTGTGATCAAGTTCATGCTTGGGAAAGTGCTCACAAGCCGAGCCCTTATCACTGATGGTAGGTGTACACACACGCTTAAACAGAGACCAAATCAAGACCGTGATCTTCAAAGTTGCATAGTTTTCAAATAAGGAGCTTGTTTTTTGCCTGAATTAATTAGTAATGTTCTGTGAAGGACCACAAGTGTCACATAAATAGTAATAAAGAATTGTACATTTGCATCTGCATATAATGTACCAGGTGACAGCCAATCAGTGAGCTTGTCACGTCCCATGACTAATTTGCATAGTTTTGCCCTGTTTTACCAGTGCAAGGCCCAAAGTGTCATGAAAAGGCTAAATAGAGAGGTCATATGACTAAGCAAATTGAATAGCTAATGGAAAAATTGAAGGCAGCAACTAAGAAAGGAAAAAGCCCTTCTAAATGCCTCATTAAAGTCTGTATTCTTAATTCAATTTATCCAGTTATTTGTTTCTTTCTAAACTTCATTTTCTAATACATTTTTCAAATTCCATCATGTATTAATTCATACATGAATAAATACATGATTCATAAATCAATGTATTATTAATTAATGAAATGCTTTGTTTACTATTTCTACTATTTCACTTGTAGTCCTTCATATGTGCATGCTTGTTCTTTTGATTAACTGTCTCATGTTGCCTGGTCACCTCAAATATACGTGGGAAAGGATTTCTTGTGCACAGTCATTTCTTAGTAACAGCGTTAAAGTGTGACTTCCCCAGTGACATATTATTTGTATTACAGTACAAACCCACTTACATGTCTGTAACTCTCAGCTCTCTCACTCATTCATACAAGATGACCTTTCAACAGACAGACAGAGGCATGTCAGGAATCTATCACACCACTGGACACTTTATATGCTGCTCTGTACCACAGCAGTCAACATCACATGTCTGCCAGACTACATCTGTATAAGGTGTTTTTACATCAAGTGTGTTTGTGTATTTTCTTGTTCCAGGATTTAACTCACTGGTGGGGGGAATCATGGGGTTCTCCATCCTCATCAGTGCTGAAGTGTTTAAGCATGAGCCCAAGGTGTGGTATCTGGATGGGACAATAGGTGTCCTCATAGGCCTCATCATCCTCGCCTATGGGGTCAAGTGAGTTCTCAGTGGATGATACATTTGTTGTTGTAGAGATGATGTAAAGAAAACTAAACTCAAAATGTTCAGAGCTTTTGATTCTGTTGATTATGAGACTATTATAGAGATGAAATCTCTGAAATGTTTTAACGTGACTACGCTGCCATTTAAGACCACTCTCTCTTGTAAAAGAGATCATATGTCCCAAGACAGAAATAAAAGTTTTATATAAAAATAAAAAAGTAAAACCCTTAAGTCGCCTCTGAGGAAAAGGTTTTTATTTTCAGTCTGAAGATTGAATTTTTTTTTTTTTTTTTGCCTTGAGCAACAACCAAAATCAGATGAATTCATGTCTGCAGAGCTTTTTTAACTTGAGCCAGTCAAAGTCTGAAAAGCTTCCTGCTCTCCTCCCACAGGCTGCTGCTGGACATGGTCCCGCGGATCCGGCAAACCAGGAACTACGAGCGTTTTGAGTGACGAGACCGCAGAGGAAAAGAGGGAGAAGCGGGGTGGGAGGGTTTGGGAGGGATGGGAGGTGGGGGTAGGAGTAGGCTGAGCACAGTTCCTCCACAGACAATCACACTCAGCCCTCGAGGTGCCAGCGGAGGCTTTGGCTCACAGACTTGACCTGAGGGTCCAGGCGGATTAAACTCTCGGCACCTTTTAAGTGTTTTACAGTTTGCTGTACATATAATATGTTTATCTGTCTTTTACCAGTGAGTGGGGCCATCTGTTCTTTCATGCCTCTGTATTAAAACATGAGATGAGCTCAGACTGCAGCGGACTGGAGACTTATGGACCCCAAGAGGCCATAACTCCATAAAAAGCAACAGATTTTTGTACAGCAAGTTGATGTACAATACCTCATCGTCCTGTCAAAACACAGCAGTTTATTTTTCCCATGGTTCCTAGAGGCCTTTGCTCAGCTGTGCTATGAAATATTGCAGATCGCAGGTTGAAAGTGATTGATGTAGCTGATGTAGCAGTGGAGTATTAATGGTGTTTTACCTTTTTTATGACTAGGAGAGGATGTATCAATACAAGGCCCATTTGGCATCAGGAACAGGTACATAAGCACACACTCTCTATCTCTGCTGTGTCAGGCTCAGTGACGTGATTTGCTGTTTACAATAGACTTGTGGTGGGAGCAGGAGAGACTAGAGTGGCCACAGCTTAATGAGAGGTGGAGGATAACAATTGTCATTTTTCATGTCATGACCTGACTCTACCTCCACTTTGCTGTTAGAAAGGAAAAATAGCCCAAATTAGCTCAGTTTATGTTTGTGACGTTGAAGTGAAACTCAACATTATCATTTGATTCATATACTTGCGCTTTGTATTCACCATCTTCGGCTGCTCTGGTACGTCACACATCCATCCACACCTTGTTTTAATATCCAGTTGTTTATTTTAGTGAAGCTTAATCCAATAAGTTCTGTTTGATGAGTTGAGCTCTTGTCACAGCAGGTGATCCAGTTTGTGACAAAAGGGTGTTTGTCTTTACATTAAGAGTTCTGGCCTTCGTGAGAACTTAGTCTCATCGTGTCTGGATTTGATTATTGGTTTGTCCACTTCAACCAGTTTGGTCTGCAGCCATCACAGGTATATCTGTATTTAGACTGAGAGTGGTGAGGTAGTTACTGGAATCAGATTAAACTCAGAGCTGTGTGCAAATGTACAAGACTTCACCTTTTTCATTTCATCTTCTTGCTCATCAAGTGCATCAGACAACATTTAGTCTGACTGTGGTAAGTAATATTTCAATATACTGTGAAGGATTCCACTTTCCAGCAATTTCAGTGCTGCTGTTATTGATAAGGTGCAGGCCTGTGCAGGTGTCCTCTCTTATCTGGAGCTTCTGTTTGTTTTGGAGTTGATGGTAACTCCTTATTTTTCTGGCTAATGAAGTATGTTGACATAAAGTGAAGTGATAATAATGAAACAACCAAAATGACCCGTTTATTTGAAACACAAATGTATGAAAAAAACAGTATCGTTTTGTATTTTTATCATGACTGAGTCAAACAGTGACCAGGGGTCTTACTTAATAATTATACTAATTATGACCTAATAAGTCAAAGTTTGGATGTATTTTTATTGTGACTTTTTGTTGTTTTTCATGTTTTTGTTGTTTGTTTGTTTTTTTTTTTGGCTAATATCACTTGCAGATTTCATAGAGACAAAGGCTTTGGCCCTCCATATTGGGTTTTTCTGCCTGTGTGCAGGCTGTTTTATTATTCTAAATAGTTCATAATACTCATTTTTAACTCCAAAGCCTTAATCTCGCTGATCAGTGTGTGGAACATGAATGTAATTATCAGGTGGAGATTCAGCTGTTTGACTATAGAGACAGATTAGGATGTTGTCATTTTTTCTAAGTACTCATACATTTTGCTGAAGTCTGTGCTTTGCTGCAGTAACTATAACTGAATGTACGAACTGTGCTGTGAGACTAGTTTATATGACACACAAATATGTGACAATGTTGTTTGGATTTGATCATATTTAAGGTTTTGTACAACTTTATGAAATATACACACAAATTAGACACACATAGACACACTGTGGGATTGGAGCTGCTCCTTGGCTCCTGCTAACTGTACTATTCTGTGCAGGTGTAAATACTGAATCTGTATTGCTGTGATGTGAAACAAGTGTAAAACCAGAGTCAGAGCCTTTTGTCACAGAAAAAAGGTTTATTTAAAAATAAAGTTATATAAGGACTGTGAAAACAAACAAAAAAGTGTTGTCATTGCATTATTCACCTGCACTGATATGATACTGTAGGTTATATGTCGGCTGTTCATTGTTTTCTGTTTCATAACTTCCCATGTACAGGTCTCTGAAACTGGATCAACTGCAGATGGCTCAAGTGTAATTATGAGAGCTTTGGATCATTAGCTGTATATGTATTTGTTTGTAATCTCTTCTATCTGGATATTTTGTGTTTTTATTTGTTTGTGGAACGGACGAGTGAGAAGTCCATCACCATTCAGTAGTCTACAAGACTGTTTTGTAAAATTTCAAACTGTTGGGTGGGACGAACCCCACCCAACCCCCCAACCCCCGTTGCTTCATTGCACCGTGAGGTCCCCTTTGCCTGGACGGCTCTTCACCCCAGTCTGCTGGCGCCTGCGGGACGCGAACCCTGAGAAACTCTGCTGCGGACATGTGGAAACACTCAACGATCGTTTCGTTATGTTATTGCTCGTTTATATCACGTGGCTCACGCTGTCTTTGTTTCTCTCACTGACGCTCAACTCTTCTTTATTAATCTGGTTGTTTGTTCCACACGTGTTTTCCAGCTTTACTGCTTCAGCCGCTGCAGCCTGGACACAAACCAAACAGGTATGTGTCATGACGAGCTCGATTACGAATCTTAGTCACAGTGTTATTCTGTAAAACCATAACCATTTTCCTGTTTTCTCCAATAACCTGAAGTCGATATAATGCCATGTCTTCATGAAATCTGTTTTCTTTTTCTATGCCACTGCCCTGTTTGTTCTAATTAGATACACCTGATGCTGCTTTGACTGTGTTGACCACTGAGCCTGCAGACTGAGGAAGCCATCAGCCGCAGGGTTTGTACCTGTAAAGATACATGAACTTTAACCGTTGTTCTAACTGGTTATTTGACAAAAACAGTGATTTTATGTCACAGAAGAAGAGGGCTGCTTGAATACAACTGCTTCGATCAGATTGTTAGTTTGTGGTATTGTGAGACTTGGAAGAAGTATTCATGCAGCAACTACCATGTTTTGCCTGTTTTTGTCACTGGAGTCTGGTAGCAATGTTTCTGCTCTAAAATGAAAAATACACAAGTAAACGCATTATACAAAATAATCACTTTGATTTTAAGAACCACACATGCTTGTTATTTAGAAATGTTGAATTTAGGGTGACAAAGGGCTGTGCTTAATGCAAGCTGAGCTGCTTACCCAGCCTGATAAAAAGCCTCTACAACTTGTCTGCAGAACCTTAAATTACCACTTGACTGCCTCAGTGATAGATAGACTCACCCACGGCCAGCTACAGTGCCCAGAACTTAACAATATTCACAGGCTGTAATTTATCATTTATGTCTTGCCTTTATAATTGCGATTTTTATCAGGTGTATTCACGGTTACAAACAATGTAACATCAAGATAAAGAGGAAATTGAAATCTGTTTTTAATGGAGGCATAATGTAAATCACCCATATGTCCCAAGAGTGTGCAGAATACTAGATGGTCTTTACACAATGTAGTACATCTCAAAGGTCACCTTCAGTGATTGAAAGGTGTTTAAATTAAGAATATTACTAAATGGACCCATGTGCTCATTCAGTCAGTGTGTTACTTGAAAATAAATGCTACTGGGACAAATGTAATCAGCAACTCAGTTCATTTAAACAACACCAGAGCCTCCATACAGCAATAGTTTAACATTTTGATATTTATTTGCTCTCTTTCTGAGTTAGATAAGATGAATACCATTCCAAGCATGAGGCTATAGCCAGGAAATGATAAACTTAGCTTAGCATAAAGAGTGGTAGCAGGGGGAACTGGTTAGCTTGGCTCATCCCAGTATTTAAAAAGAATCTGCCATCCAGTCCCTCTGAAGTCCAATATTTAATAACTTATGTGTGTTTGTACACAAACAGAGTGTTCCTGGAGTCTCTGCCAACTTCCTGCCTCCTGAACAGGATTCCTGACTTAGCCAGTGATGTTAACAAGCCAGCTGTGAACATTTCCCATGTGAGTTACACACAGTAGTGGAACCAAGAGGCACTTTGCTGCTTTTTTGGCAGAGGGAACCCACCCCCTGACACCTCTAGCTACATGGAGAGAAAATCTCCATCACACATCTGGTAAGCAGAGCCGGTTTTATGCAGGCATAGTTAAGGGGTCGGTCAGAAATGTGAAGGGAGCATCGCTGGTACACATCCTGCCACAGCAGTGCTGCTATGGTGACTTCAATTCATTAAACCTGTCTGTTCACATGTATGTATTTATTCAAGGCTTTAACTGTCTCAGTGTGGTAAATCTTCATCATGTAGAGGATCACGGACACAGCCGGTCGTGGTGATGAAGTGGGACCTGCAGTATTATTAATCAGGTTATTTGTTGGACTTGTGTTTTCCAGGTTTACTGGTTTAGCTGCTGCAGCCTGGACACAAACACCAGCTCCCACCTCACAAACCAAAGAAGAAGAAGTTCTTTGAGACCAGGACTGAGTCCTCCAGGTATTTCACAAACATGAGAGCACTAACATGATAGATGTTCAGTAACTCATCTTAAGTCTGAATAATTTTGTCTGTCTCCTTCCCCCTCTCTTGCTGCCTGTCCTCTTGCTCTGCCAACCAAATTTAGTTCAAATTTCAACAGACTTTTGCAGTGTTGGACAAGTTCTGATGAGTCCAGATTCACCTAGTTCACACTCTGGTTTCTTTGTACATCTACTGTCTTTTACTTCTTACTAGTCTGCTTTTATTTTGATGTGTTAAGAGTCAGATCTTTACATTAATGTTTGTTGTGTTTTTCTCCACAGGATTCAAACTGGAACCATGGACCCATCACAGAGAGAAGAGACAGACGTGAAGACGTTGTCAGGTTAGTGTTTTCACTTGAACAACAGGAAAGCAACACAGTTTACAGCAGTTAGATGGTGGAGCTCTTTTATTTCATTAACAGCTTCATTCTTTAATCCACTTCAGGTCTTCAGCTGCTGTCGTCTTCTTCTCCTGCACAGAGAACAACACGCATTGATCACACAAACTCATCTGTAAGTCCAAATAGTTTTTTACATATTAGACACTTTACTGTACTGTTACATTTAGTGACTCCTGGCTACACTGTGACTTTTATATATATTTTGGATTACTATTACTTCTGCATTGGTTTTACATCACTTCTCTTATTACACTTTCCTGATAGGCAGTGCTCTGTGTTGGACAGTGTGTGACTTTAACCATGAAAACACAGAAAAATATTCAACATTACAGCTGAAACTGAACATTTAACTAAATAGATAGATAGATGACTTTACTCATCCCTAAAGGGAAATTCGGTCGTCACAGTAGTCCATATGTGAATGTAACAGGGGCAATAGGAATCTAAAACATATCTATGTCAAATCTACAAACCACACAGGATACTCAGTGTTTTTAACAAGAGGGACAATGAACTGTTGAATCTCAGTTCCCTTTAAATGTAACGTGTGTGCGTCCAATTATGTCTTCTTTGTGCAATATTTCTGGAATATATATAATAAATGGATATTGTTTACAAGGATTTTTTAGCTTTATGTTCATTGTTCCTCAGAAGCGAGTAGGTGGAGCAGAATCAGTCGACCAATCAGCGTTTCGTATGCCGACGTTGGCTGGCGTGTGACGTCATCGTTCTGGACCACGAGGAGGAGAGCAGGTCGGTGGAGGAACAATGGCGAACAGTCGAGTGAAAATGGAGATTAAAATCAACGTTTTACGCCACCTTCTTTACCTGGGGTTGTTGTCGCTGTGAGAAACTTTGTTGCCGAAGAAGCGCGGATGTTACAACGAGCCAGTTACAACACACGCCGAGCTTACCTGCAGGAGGAGGTAAGGCTAACAAGCTAACTAATTAGCGGCGTGCGTTAGCATTAGAATTAGCATTAGCCACTGCTTCTAGTCATATCTGTTTTTATTGTATGTTTGTAACGGGGACGGATGAAAATAGCGGTTCCATCATATATCGTCGTACATAACAGAGTTTAGCGTCATTGGCGTTGCATATTATCAGTTTCAATAATCATTATTTATTGTCGTTGTAAACAGGAACTGTTGACGCGAAAGACAATATAATGCGACAGGCTGTTGTAATTGTAGAGTACATACGTAGACATGCAGTATAAACGAACAGAACAGCATTACGTTCATACATATACAGCCAGAGTCATTGACTTGAGCTGACGTTAATTCTGTCGATTTACGAGGAACGTAAAGAGACTGTAACGACACAATGTAAAACCGCAGGTGCCAACAAAGCCAGGGAGACTGGTCAGGTGTTCTGTAGGATCTTAATTGCAAATGTGAACCTTGATGAAATATAAACATCGTATGAAGTGGTAGACGTTCATATTTGCCATCATTAATACTGCACGCTTTGGTATGTAGCTTACAATTACAACAGCCTGTGGTATTATATTGTTTTTCAGCTGCCATGTCAGACATTTCCTCAGTCAAGTCAGCAGGAGTTTGACTGTTTGAATCTCAGCTCAGATTTTAGTATTTAATGGGTGTGAGCTAAATGAGTTGTGATTAGTTGATTAAAAAATAATGATATTGCAGTTAATGTGATTAATTTCTTATTTGTTGGTTCTTCAGGAGGTGAGGACAATAAATAACCATCACCAATAAACAAGAGGCCAGAAGATCCAGGACAGGTAATTTAACAACAGCATCACATCAAGTGAGAGATACAGAGCAGAATAATTTCAGTCTTTAATTTTACTTTAAGGCACAGACAGAAACAAATGAACAGTGGACAGGTATTTTTGACGGTGTGCTATAGTACGATACATTTTACGAGGTTGTTGAATGTTTTTCTTAGTGTAGGAAGTAATGAAACACAGAAAAAGATAAGTAATGTGCATCAAAAATGGTCAAAAAGTGTTACAGCATAAGTTTTGAGTCTGTTTTCAAATTAGTATCATGAAAGTGATCATGTAACCCTGACGTCTGGCTAATAATATTCACTTTGATACAATATTAAATACAGGAGCAGAATATTCTTTAGAAGTATTTATTTGAGTAACATAATTCTTTATCAGTCACAAGAACAATAGAAAAGGGCATTATATGTACAAGACAAGCTGTAACAATATGAACAGGACTGTGTACTGATATTGCAGTGTTTGAAAAAAAGAAGTGAGATACAAGTGAAAGTAATAGTAATGCGTCAAAAACTGTGAGTACAATAAGGGACACAAATATTTAGTTAAATGTTTAGTAAGAGGTGTAATGTTGAATATCTTTCTGTGTAATGCAGAAGATCTTTGAGATGAGATAAGAAGGGGCAAGGACAGCTATGGGAGGAAGCTGGAGGAGTGCCTTCAGGGTAATGAAAGCAGAGAGGTCTGGAATGTGGTAACAGGGAACCTGAAATTCACACCACTCACAGCAGGGGTCAGTGCACATCCCTGCCTTTTCATTACACGTGACCAGGTGAGGAGGGCGTTGAGGAAAGCTACAGGACCTGATGGCAGCTGTGTGGGGTCTTTTGTGGAAAACATCCTGTGTGGTCGCAGTTCTGAAGAGTGGATATCCTAGTGAGGTGAAAAACTTCAGGTCAGTAGTTGTAAGTTGTCACCTGATGAAGATGCTGTCGTCTATGTGCTGCACAGATGCCTTTGTGTCTCTGTCTTGCTCTTTGG
Source organism: Lates calcarifer (assembly GCF_001640805.2). NCBI lineage: Eukaryota > Metazoa > Chordata > Actinopteri > Centropomidae > Lates > Lates calcarifer. The sequence continues at coordinate 10,070 of NW_026118126.1, forward strand.
AGTCCATTGAGGAGGTGGGTGACAGGAGGATCTTGGCCTCCTACACTTATGACTGTACATTTCACAAGTGTGAGAAATAAAGTGTATTTAATCTAATGTGTCAGTAAAATGTTCAGTTTCAGCTGTAATAGGCGGTAGTGTATTGATCATTTTCCTTTATATGTTTCTTTTATTTCTTGCAGGCATCAAGAGATCCTCCACAAAGACTGAGATGTTGGTTGTGAGTGGAGAGAGTGTTCAAACAATGAAGTAGTTCTTTTGGACCAGGACTGAGAAGAGGTAATTCAGAAACAGCTTTACATCAACTGTCCAACACAGTGGTAGAATATTCTTTAGAAGTATTTGTCTGAGTAACATAATTCTTTATCAGATAGAACAAGAAGAATTGATTATATATGAAAGAGTGTGTGCACAGTGATAGTTGGATTTGAGTAGTGACATTGCAGTGTTTGAAAAAAGAAGTAAGGAAGCAAAAAGTCTGAGCACAATGTTCAGTTTCAGGTGTAATATTGCATAGGCAGGAGTGTATTGGTCATTGTATTGATGTTTCTGTTTGAATTACTACAGGTGTCTCCACTTTGTCCACGATTGCAGAGAGCGTTTATACACTGCACAAGTTCTTTGAGAGCAGGACTGAGGATTCTAGGTAATTCAGTTTCATCATTTGTCTAATTATACAAGTAGTTTGTACAGTTTTGAATGTGTGTGTTTGTGGAAAAGAGATGCTTTTGTTAGATGTTGAGTTGCAAAGTGTTATGATGATTTTGTCCAGGTAATTGCAATGTGCTTAATGTGAATTGTGTTAGGCAGAGCATTGAGTGTTGTTTATGTTTAGTTGATGATTGTCTTGCTAATAAAGGGGTTTTGTTTGTGTGTGTTTTTTTATACTTTTATGATTTTTTTTTGTTGGTTTGGCTGAAATTTTGGGAAGGGAGGATTGAAGTTGATGGCAAGTTTTTTCTGAGATGTGTTTTTATGCCAGATTTCGATGAATGTGTTTTGTTCATTGCCTCCAAAACGATGCTTTAAGAATTGGGGGGGGTGGTGGTGGTTATTTTGTAAAAGTGTGCTTTTAAGTTTGTTGTAATAAAGAAGTGAAGGAGATTCTTTTTTTTCTGTGGTGTGGTTTTTGAGCAGAGTTTGATGAATTAAATTTTGTCATGTGCTCAAAATGGGTGGTTTAAAAAAAAAAAAAGAGGGGTGTGTGGGTACTAGTGTAAATGTGCAGTTCTGCATAGAAAACAATAGGAATTTTTTGAGGAAAAATTTTATTCTTAAGTGTCCCATGTAAAAAAAGTCAAAAACAGGTCAAACTACATTAAAACGTGTAAAATGTGGAAAAATAAAAAAAATTGGGGCACCCAAATATGGGCTCATGTGCCCCCTCTCCTGTCTGAATAAAGGTGAAGAAAAAAAAAAGGGGCGCCCACTTATGTGAGCTCATGTGCCCAAACCTACCTTTACTGCATGTCATTCCTCGGCTCCTATCTAAATAAAGGTGGGGAAAATAAG
>NW_026118127.1:0-13219 GCF_001640805.2 Lates calcarifer
CATCTCAGTCTAATGTTAACACCTTTGGGATGAATGTCTTTTTGGGGAGTGGGGGGTGGGAGTGTTAGCCTTTATAGTGACAATGGTGAGAGACAGGAAATGTGAGAAAGAGAGTATGGGAATGACATGCAGCAAACATACTGGCTTGCCAGGAATTGAACTGAACTGAACTGAACTGCTGCTTAGGATATTTGTTCCCATGTATGTGCTGTAAACACTCTTAACACAATACAGTTCTCTGAAAGTATTCTATTATATTTGTCATATTACAAGGCAATATGTTTTAGTAGAACAATAATTCTTCTTTTTGATTTTTGGAAATTTTTTTTTTTCACCGCTTCTCTTTTCAAATAAAAATCAAAATGTCAGCCAAACAAAACCATCTCATACTCTTTTTTTCAGCTTATCTTCTTAGCAATTTTACATCCAAGTGGTTATCTGAGAGCATATGACCCTTGTTATGAGGCTGATCCGAAGTCACTGCTGTGTGCAGAAGGAAGGAAAATCAATCGCATGCAAAGATTTTGGTTTGTTGTTTCAGCAGTTTGAGGAATGGAAGTTGTAACATTAGGTCAGTCCTCTACACTCATATCAGTCATCATTGTGTACTATAAACAATGATCCAGCTTACTGCAAAGGTAACAGGTTTTTCTCATAGTTTGTCCTCTGACCCTAACTGTCACATTCTCTCTTTCTAGTCTGACCTCCCTGCCTCAATTTTCTTTACTTTTTCCTTTTCTTTCCATCTACCAGTCTTTTGCTCTGTGTGGTATCTCTGCTGTATTGCCTTCAGCATTCACCTTAATCCTCCTCTACAAGAAAGCCCGTTGTTCCTGAGTGTGTTGTTGTTACAGCTCAGCGGTACACATTTGACCAGCGGCCTCACACAGTGGAAGTGATGATGGGAAAGAGAAAGGGATAAAGGTGAAGCAGAGGGAGGTGGGCACGCAACAAGGAAATGTGTTAGGAGGGGAAGGTAAGAATGATGTTATATAAAGAAGAAGAATGAGAGATGGAGAAGAGTGATAGAATTGAGAGAAGTTTGAGGAGAGAGAGAAAGTAAAGGAAGTGATACAGTTTGGTAATAACAGCAACCTATCACTGTAATGAAAATGTACAATGTATTTGAGTGGGGAAATAGTGCAGCATACTGAAAGACACTTTCATTTTCCATGAAGCTTGTGGTTGATTGTCACAGTCAAAATCTTGTGGGGGTTTTTTGGTCTGTTTCCTGGAAAACAACTGCATTTACTAAATGAACTGAAATTGAATGCAAGTGTGATGAAAGAGGAACAGGTACGAAGAAGTGGGATTAAAATCTGCATCTGTCGCTGCAAGCCACACGCGTGCACAGTCTACAGCAGCGACATAATTTTGGCCCAAGGCCGTAGCCCATATCTGCCGGAGTAAAGAGTATAGGGTATGTCATTTTGCTTATACACACAGTGCCAGAGGCTAGAGGTTTTTGAGCTGACTAACTTTGACTAACTCATCACAGTTGCTGTTAGCCTAAGCTGAGGAGCTTCTCACACACACACGTATGAGCTATAGATTGCATGATATTCGTGTTATCATGGTGTCAAACTATAGTGTGAAGCTTTCGTGTTTTCTCATATTATGTCATAGTATAGGGTGTGAATCACCCTGTCAAGAGACAATGATGATGATTAGGTTAGAGTGGAAAGCCACACACACACACACACACACACACACACACAAGCTCCCATATATAAAATATACCCCTCATCATATACATATTTGCAGGCCATGATACTGACATGACAGATGATGTTCCAAAGGTTTTAATGCAGCTGTATAGATGCAGCAGTGGCCAGCCTGGTGCACATTAACATGCTGATGTCTATCAGTGTAATATATAACTATGGTCATCATATTTTAGTGTGCTAGAAACTTCACTGTAGGCCAAAAGGAAAAGTAAAGAGATGACTGAGGTGTTTACAATTTACCCTCTAGGAAACATGAATAAATGTAGCAAGTTGTGTACCAATCCATCAAGTAGCTGTTCAGATGCCCATCTCAGTGGACATGCAAAAACCTTTATGAAAACTCAAAGGAGGTAGTCATGAGTCATCATCTGGGGATCATGACTCTACAAAGATTTCATGGTATATCCAGAAGTTGTTGAGATATGCAGTCTAAAGCATGAGATGTGAGACTTTTCAAGAATGAGGAATTGGTGGTTAATAGATGCAACATTGCTTTCTCTGCCTGTAAACTCCTGTATCCTGGCTTTGTACAGTAAACTCTGCTGAGGCTGTAGATAATATAGAGAATTATTATCTTCCCTGAACATAAGAAACTACTGAAGAAAATGCCACAACAAAGCTTAAGGCAATTCACCTTTTATAGAGGCAGGCAGTAGAAGCAGGTGAGAATAAGTCTATTGCGACCACTTCTTTCAAACACTGAAAATGACTGCCAGCTGATGAAACCCTTACCCAGGAGGAATTTAATATCGAAAACAAATATTTGAAGGAGCAAAGGCCGCAGAAAAAGATTCCGCAGACAACATAGGTGGACTGATCTCAGAAAATAAAAATCTGACTATTTCAGTAGCAGAGGGGTTTGCACTGATGAGGTCAGTAATGTCTCTGTGCTGATATGCTGCACCACATTACCTCCCACACAGAGAAACAATGAGCCCTTTAGTCACTTTACCCTACAAAGGCTGTTAGCTGTAGCATGAAATCCACTTACGCAGCAGCAAAATAAAAGATACAAGTTCACTTCCACACAGTCCTTCTTTACAGACAATGAGAACTTTAATAATTAAAAGCGGCAAAAGGGGCAATAGTTCATGTTAGTTCTGAACTTAACGTCTCCTGTTTCAGATGACAAACATCCCACAGAGAGCCCACAAAAGATTTAACTGCACCATCACCTCATTCTGCATCTTTACTTTAACTCAAAATGTTGCCTTCAGTGTCAGATGGTTTGCATGTGTACATCTGTATGCCTTTGCTCTGTTATTTTGTTTTAATTTCTGATATATCTGCCAACAATTGGAACAACAGAACATTGGACTCAAGGGGTAAATATGTGTGCAAGTGTGAATTAGTGCTTTCATCTTTTTTCTCTATTTTTTCCATGTCTGTGTTTACATTTGGCTTGTACATTGTTATCTAAATTAAAATTACGGTGGATCAGTTGAATCAGCCTTAACTGATACAACTGTAAAATTAACCCTGCAAAGTGGAAGCTAATGCCACTCCTGAGAGTAAAGCTATCCTCAGGCTAAAGTCGGAGTGTGTCAGCTTTGACAGACTATGAAGTCAGTCTGCCAGGGGGCCAAGAGCTGCTCAGAATAAGTTGCCTTGGGGCTGTAATCTGTTGGCCAGTCACAGGGAAGAGATGTGTTTTATATTTCTGGTTTGTTTATAATAAGCAGGAGAATAACTGGGTAGTTGAAGTGATACAAACAAAGATACACGTGGTGCCTGCCTCCTGTGATGTACAGCTCAATGCTATACCAAGACTAAAGCTAATAACACGTTAATCCGTAGGGACCAGCATAAGAGCACACAAAAGCTGTCAAACGCAGATAAGTGTTCAACATGTGTGTACACCGTGTGTCATGATGGGGGTGGAAGATATCTTCAATAAATGGCTTGTGTGTGTCTCTGGTATATGCGTATGTTTATCAAAGATGTAGAAAGGCTGTTTGAGTGTTTCCGTGTGATGTATGAGAGAGAGACTGATTCTGTCAGCTGTGAAAATGAGTGTACATTTGTGTTTTCAGTCTTTTCCGCAGAGCAGCAAAACTGGATATGATGTATGTGTTTTGCAGTGTGGATGTGTTGGTTTTTATGGTGCATACATTGCATAAGTAAAGCAAATTGCCTGCTGTGATCTGTGCATGTGTACTGCGAGCGTAACGTTTGTTGACATCACATGTCACTGTGCAGTTTGATGAGAACTGAATGTGTGTGTCCTTTTATTTTGTTTCTGAGGAGACATTTGTATAGACAAGTGCCAGTCAGTGCTCATACAATAAGTGCGTCCAAAGCGTTCTTCATGCTGAGTCAAAGAGGCATCCTTAGAAAGTGTTAAATAATCAGACACCCATAGCATTACATTACGGCGCAGTGTTTACGTTAAGATTGTGAGATTTTAAAAGTCTTTCTCTGTTTAACACATTTACCTCCATATAATTCAGCCCTCCTCATGTGACATTAGTAACATTTAATACCGGCTGAGAGCAGGCTGGTGGAGATTTAGACTTAGAGCCAGTTGGGGGGCATCAAACTCTTTTCTTCTGCCTTCATCATCTCTTACTCCCTAAATCCTGGGATAGAAGTAAGGTTAGGAAAGTAGTCTTCGGGGCAGTCAGACGGAGTTGGAAAAAGGTCACATAATCCCAGTCTAAGCCTTTTCTAACTTTTCTGCCTATGAAGAAATGAGTGAAAATGTATATCTGAGAAAGAAACTGTAAAAGTAAAAAAAACAGTCCCTCCTTGTTGTGAGGGGTTTCATTTTATAGTAAAAGCTGTTATTACATGTTGAGTTGATTGTTTTCTTGCCCTTTCAGTGTGTCAAAGGAACAGCCCCCTTCTCTTTCCCCAACCAAGAAAAACAATATAGCCTTTTTTCTGATCTCACCCTCCCCTTTGGTAAATACTGTGGGTAACCAGCTATATTCAGATACAGAGGTCAAATGTAAAACAGCTAAACTACTATAAATGTAAACAATTGTGTTGATTGACTCCAGCTCAGGATATATACAAGTACTGATTCAGAGGAAACTGGCTTGTGTCTTTCCATTCAACCAATAGGATTCATGTGGAGCACTCAAATGTCTGTGACTCTCTACTGGTCAGTGGAATTGATGAAGCCTCGTTAACAAGTAGAGAATTTTAAGCCCCAACAGTACAGCCATTTGCCTTTGACTTAAGATCATTTAAACCCTATCTTACTATCTTAATGCAAGATTCACTCACCAGCGTGGCAGGGCACAGCTTTAGAGAGACAGAGGCCTTGATTTGTTGAACCAAAAACTGGGATATGATCACAGAGTCATCTCATTATTGGGGCTGCGGTCATGTGGCAACCATAAATTAGATTTGGAGCCCTGTCAGATGAGAAAGATTAGGGAAAAAAGGACACACACAAAAAGAAAATGCAGCCAATAGGTGGCTGGCCTGTAATAAGCCTGCACGTACTTACAGACATATTTGTGTACTGCATCGTGATGTAGAAAGATTGGGTATTAAAAAGCATGAAGGAAGAAGCTTATGTTTAAGCTGTCAGACACAGAAGGTTGTTGAGGGTGATGGTGAGTGTAGCAGCATCAGGACATGAAGGCTGCGACAATGACATTGTAACACACATTCACAGAGCTTATGACAGACACAAAGACGGGATAACATCACATATACAAATACATGTATAACCAACAAAAAGGTACAGTGCTTAATGTGCATGGATACACAGAAGTAGTCTCACTGGTAACAGTCAATGACTGTGTTTCAAGTTGTATGCAAAAGCCAAGAACCACAGGTTTTGTGATATTTGACTATGGCTTAGTGGATTTAGAGCAGAGAGGGACATTTGGTCTGGTACTTAGTTAAGCTGAGCTGGTTCAAACTAAGCATACATGCCTAAGACTTGCACAGAAATGTCTCTCAGTTGTGACCGATGGTATTCATGATGTTGGGAAATCAGCAGATGGCCTTTAGTTTTAGTACTTTTCTGTTTTCTACATAAGAAAGAAACCATACTGAACAGGTTATAAAGTTTATTTGTGTTATTTTAACATGTTTCCTCTGCACATTCATGTTTAATTCCTGGTGTGGCTAGGTTTGTTATGTATATAAGAATAATTTTAAAAAAGACCCATTGAATCAGTGGTAAGAGCATCTTTAGCCTCTGTGTTGTCATATATTTCCAAATGAGAAAGAGTGTGTGAGCGGGATTCATTTTAGAGAGACATACATTTTAAAAAAATGGGCCTGAAGCCAGAACCTCAGTTAACCATCTTACTCTGCGGAAAAGTGGTGTTTTGACTGTATTGTATTTGTAGCCTGCAGCCACTTTGCTACAAGGGCACCAACTGTCACTATTCACCAACCAAAAGTTCAATAATTTGTGTCGAGGGAATTGTTCAGACTTCTGGAAATGAAGAAAGTCTGTGAACTAAGGATGAAGCTGAAGAAAAGAAGTGGTGAAGCAGGACACAGACCTTCCAGTGGACGTAATGTGAATCAAAGTCAAAGTTATACATATTATTTTAAGGTTATGTGGGTAACTTTGGGTAACACCCTGTGACTGTAGATCATTTTCATTTAGAGTTATTATTTGATGTTAAGCAGATAATAAAAGATGAAAATGACAGAAATAGATCAGGAATGAATGCAGCTCGCCAGAGGTCAAAACAGCAGCATCACTGCATGTGACCTCTATTTGGTCGCATGAGGTGAATCTTGTTATACTATGATTATATGTGATTATATATAAGACTAGCATTATTATTTAAAAAGTACTCTTTCCATTATTTGAAAATGAAAATTAACATTTATGTTCCTGTCCTAATTTATATGAGCCAGAAATAATGAACATTTGCAGTAGTAAGTAAGTGGGAGGACTTGGCTGATATTATTGTATTGCAGGCAGAAGAAGGCACACTGCTCCCGGAAACTATCGATACTGGTGATGCACTAGATTCCTCCACTTCTCAAACTAGAACACATCGGGCTGCAGTGCTCCTGTGTGCACATCTAGGATCACAACAAAATACTCAAGGTTGGACTTGGTTCTGGAGATCTTTTCACATAAATTTTTTCACACCTGCCTTTCCTCTTGTTTCTTTTGTGTCCTTTGTGTCCTCTCCTTTCCTCTCATCTTTTTCATCTCTGATTATATCCTCTGATATTGTCATTTCACTCTTATCTCTATTAGAAAGCTTTGAAAACAGCGTTATCATTATATGCAGCCGAAATTGATTTGACCACGTATTCACTACAGAGATGAAAGCACAGTTACTGCCAAGGCTAATTTATTAACACAAAACTCTGCGTTGGTGGCACATCGTGACCAAGGCCAAGGCCACACAGCGAGTGGGATTGTGTGTGGTAGGAACAGCAGACATGATGAATGCCCAGGTGTAAAGAAAGAAAAAAATCACCTCAACCTTGACTACTACTGCAAAGTCAGAAACATGTACTCCCATGAATACATACAGATGCATGTAAAAAGCACAAACACACACAAGCACATGCACGCACACACACACACACACACACACACACACACACACACACACACTAGTCAAAGGCATTGATAAATACATAAGTCTTGCTCATTAATACATCAAACCATGCCTTTAGGTTGCAAATTAAATGTTTGCCTTTGCTTAAGTGTCTTTTGTCACTAAGTGTATACGACCATATCTGTGTGTGTTTGCAGAGTTCAGCGTTATGCTAATGAGCAACACTGTGGCCAACTGAAGTGCAGATGCATTCACCTTACGTTCATCTGTATGGCAGCTGAACAGCAAGCTTTTCTGGTCTGAGAACCACAGGGAACCACTGTCCAGCTGTTGGAGGGCTTTCAGACTGAAAAGCCCTCTTTCTCGAGGGTCTAAAGGACAGAGGGTGTCATAATGCCGCACAGATTGTTAAGCCCCCTTGAGGCAAATTTTGGATTTGTGATATTGGGTACATGAATAAATTCGACGATTTGACTTGACTGTTACAGACTCTAACCGAGGGTGTGCAAAAGCTTGCCGTTTCCAGCAACAGCCCACACATCCAGACATCATGGCCATGCACATTGTGCAACCTCTGGAGAGCCAACACTTTAGAGCAGTGGAGACATGATGACTGGCAAAGATGGCAATTATTCTGCATGCTGCTCGCTTTTGAAAAATGGATCTCACTTTTCTCCTGCTTATTCTCTACGCTCATGTCACTGCAGTGGCAACAGGTGAGAGTTCTTGGACTTTTACCTGTAATACCTGCTGGACTAAGAATCCTTGACCCAATACAACTGAAGCTGAACTGCACTAACCTCCTGCAAAGAAAACAATACTGGAGGATCTCCTTAGGGATTCTTTACTGCTGTCGAGCTAGCCCAGTCAAACAAGGTGATGGAGAAAATGATTGACATGTACAGAAAAGAAGTGCCTCTCCCTCTCACCAACTGTCCACTGAAGTGGCGGAAGGGAAAATGTTCACATTTATCCCTTGCTTGCCCCTCTGGCAAAAACATACCTTGCAGTTCTTGCTACCTCGGTCCCTAGTGGGTTTGCTGTCTTGGAGCAAGAGACACTGAACAATCACAGTTCTCAGCTGCTGCCTGAACCTGTTAACTCGTTGATCTTCCTTAGTTTCTGCGGGCAGTGTTTAAGTGGAGTTTCAACTGTAACCCCCACAACAAGGTAACTGATGCTTGACACAGAAGTGGACACCAATGCCACATGGATTTGCCACAGGGGGCAGCAGAAGCAGTTGGAGGAGTGAGGGATGACAAAACTGTCCCAAACTTAAATTAATTACAGCATTATAACATGTTACAGACCTAACAGGACAGACAGGTAGGAATAAAAAAAAAAGACAGTGTGACAACAAAAGACAGTGAGAAAATAAAACAAGGAAACAGAGACAGAGATTAGAAGACTGGAGGGAAGGAAGAGAGAGGACTTCACTGAGTGGACATTGCTTCAACTCACAATAGGAGCTGCCAAGAGAAAGGTTGGGTCGGGTAGGCTCGGAAATTGCTGCCCTGTAGCAACAATACACATAGTAGATGTGACATAGACACTGGCCTCTATATTACGTGGCCTTTATCAGGATTAGCGAGTGTGAATGTGTGTGTTCTCATACAACTATCTCACTAAGGCCTTCAGCTTCAGACCGTCACCTGAGACCTTTGCTAATTGAAGACAGCTCTCATTTAATTATGGCTTTTTAAGGCTAGTACACTTTTACTTTATATATTGCATGTACATGCATGTATCATTATAAGAAAGCAATCCTTTGTAAATGTCTATGAAGATTCTCAGTCATCCAGGACATTGTATTTATAAGTGCTATACAAAAGGATACTAAACTTGCGTTAGGCTCAGTTTGACATTAGCAACTGTTTTCTCTGAGCAACATGTGTGCACTGCTGTCCCCTGACTTCAGATGTAGGTGGACTGCTGAGTCCTGACCTGAGGGGTTAGCTCTCCTGTGTTGTGTCATGCACTTGTGAAGCGCTTTGAATGCAAAGGACTCACAAGTGAACTCAGTGACTCTCAGGGTGTTAACGCACAAAGAGGTTAAATGTTTGGGACTCCAAGCTCCAACTCATTTAGAACTGAAGAAGCTTTTGGAGTAAGGAGGTAAAACATCAAGAACCTCAGTTAAGTCCAATTGCCATTGCAGTATATTGTAATATGTACCTGCATGCCCAGGTGTGTGTGCTTTCCTATATTTGTCTATGCATGTGTCTATGTATGTGTTTCCTTCAAATAAACAGCCCATTAACTGGAACGGCCCTATTTTCCAGGATACAGAGAGAGTAGAGTTCAGCCAGAAGGGCTTCTGTGAGATCTGCAGATGCAGTAAGAATAAGTATAAACTGTTTGGAGTATAAACACACACACACAGCTGCACAGATATATAGGATACATTCACGGTGGAAAGAAATACAAAGTATGCACAACATACAAATTCACAAAGTAATGATTTTCCCACGGTGTTGTAGGGATTAGTGATAAGATTCTCCTGTGATAGCATCTTGGTGCAAGCAGAGGTGAACAAACACCAGACACTGTTCTCTGCTTTAAAACAGATAATGTGTGCTTTGCAAACACTGAAGAAACAAAAGACTTTAAACCCAATTTGCTTGAGAGGTTGGTAGTGATTGGTCAATGCTGCAGAAAACATAGCACATTTAACCCTCTCAAATGAAGTAGGTTCCTGTGAGACTTTTAAGGAGTCTCATGGCATGTTGGTGACTGTTGATGCACCTTGTGGGCTCCTTTGCAGAGCTGTGACTGGGTATGTAGTAATGTAATAATTTGTTTGGCACTGTTGTCTGATTTATGGGCTGGGAAATTCACCCCCCTGTGTGTCTTATTAAGAAACATAAGTGGCCCGGAGCAACATGACACAAAAATATTTGCATTAAATTCCCAGTAAGCGAGCCAAGTATACTGTCCACAACAGCACAGCACCACAAGTATAGGTGGATAATCTGTCTTATTTATGTATCTTGTCAACATTTCCACTGCTTTATTTCCCTTCCAAATCCAGAATATGCTGCTTCATCAAATCCTGCCATTGTATGGTCTGGGAGCAAATTTAATTTCATTTCTGAAAGAACATATACAGAACATAATGTTATTATCCATTTTTCATTGTTATGGGGGACTTTCTGGGAGTTATTGTTTGACACATTCATGCATGCACACATGCTTTATTATGGTCACTAGTATCCCTTCATTCCAGACGATCAACTTAACATACACAACAAGCATTATTTGAGCATGAGGACCACATCATTGATCACTGCATTTGACTTCTCCTCTTAATTCTTTATTTTTTAATCAAAACATAGTCAAGTCACTCTACAGGATGGAAAAATGCTTAAATGCCACGATTTGCCACTTCTCCACTTGCTGCATATTCCTCATTATTTCTATCCTTGTGATTATGCCTCTGCCTATCTGATCCGTTTCTCCATCTGTCCATTTTCTTCCCCGTAATTCTGTCTGTTTCACCTACTGCCTCCTCCATGTACTCTGGGTAATGAGGTTAACTGAGGCACATGGCTGTGTCTCAGTGTCATTTTTGTCAAAAGCTAAACTCTGATTAAACAATCAAACTGGTTGTTAAGGGGCTCTGTTTAAGTCTTCCAGTTTTCTATTTTAAAAGCTCAAGAGGACAAACTCTGTTTTCAGGTTGTGCCTCTGCTGCAGTGGGGGAATATAGACAGCACTGTCTAAATGGATAATAAATGAACACGACTGCAGCCAGAGAAAAGTTAATATTTTACACAGAAAGCTTTTGCAGGTTGTGCTTAAACAGAATGTTTCTCTTTTTTGGGATGACAGGGCATTATATTAGTTTCACATTAACTGATGATGAAAAACCTGATTTGTCTACAGCACATTTGTTCGATATGAATTTCTGTTGGTTTTTATCCCTGTTACAAAATCCAACATGGTTACATCTGTGCTCAGTGTTTAACTCAAAAACCTTGCTGGATGTGCAATATCACCAGCCAACTGTGGCCAAGTAGTTAACAATGTCATTACAGCTAACATGCATTGACAGTGTATTTTGGGAATCAGATGACATTTTGTCTTTGCATCTTTTGCAGTTTCATTCTTCAGTCGCACTTTATTTAACCACTAGAGCTGTAAACAAACCTGCCACAAAGCAACTAAATTGAAAATAAGATGCCAAAGTTAAAATAAGACCAAACAAAGAAAGTGAGAGAGCAGCAAAAAAAGCTTTCTTGAAACCACACACTTAACAAAGTGATATTAAGTGTTGCACCCTGAATACTGAAAACAAAGTGAACCTGAAGCGCAGGGAGAGTGAGGCTTTTAAGATTTGGCACCAGCTGATGGCACTTCTCTAAACGAGAAGCCCCACCCAACAGCCAACTCAGCCCCCTGAGCCAGAGTCCTAAAGCTTAATTGAGAGGGACTAAAGTTACCACTTCTAATACTTTAAACACAAAATAACCAATGTATCTGTTTGGGGATGAAAACTCTGTTACTACTTTTACCTTGTATAAATCACTGTATGCCAGAACAACAGCTTTCAGCAGGCAAAAACTTCCCTGCAAGCTTCAACTCTTTACTAAAGTAAGAATCACACAATAAATTACAATCTAGTTTTCAGTGTCAGCTCATGTCAGTTTCAGTCTCTCTAATAAAGGGAATATCTTAATAATTTGTGGGTGTTACATCAGAGTCTTCATCTATGGTGGACATTCGTATGAGCGACAGTGTGCTGTGTTTATCTGCGGAGAATTAAAATAATGACATCAATTGTCATAAACTGTGAAGCCATAACAATAACATAGTGCATTTCATTATTCTTAATGACCTTAAATGAGTCTTAAATTAATTATTCAGTATCCAACTGGCTCTTGTGGCTGTATGTGCGCAAATGTATTTCTGACATTTAAAGGTTTTCTGTTGATGAAGCATTGATGTTGGGCAACACTATTAGATAATGGGAAATACTATTAGCGGAGAGGCAGTTTGGGAAAAAGAAGGAAAAGCAATAACATTATGTAACATAAAAAGAAAGTCATTACAAAGTGCTCTAAAAATGTTTTTGTGAAAACTCCATGATGCTTTCAGATAGTTTATGTCTTGGCCTCAAGTGAAATTCTATTGACTAGTTCACAGTATGCTTATATTTTTGAAAAGGAAAAAGCAATATCAGTACACTAATATATTATTGAGGCTTTAAGTGACACAGATCCAAACAAAAGCAGGCTGAAGCTGTTTGCTGAAGTTATTACTGCGTGTAACCAAAAAATCAATTCATAGACATGCACACTCAACCTGACTACACTTGCACAGATATTGTACATGTTCATACAGAATATACATATGGAACTTTTACAGTGAGTCTAATGTGTTTCTGTTTTAAATGCTGCCAATACTGACACTACAAAACAAAATTCCTGAGGGACTTTGATTTGTACATTGCAACTTTGACGCAGTGGTGTTGTAAGCAGATATGAGATGATACCATTGAGACAGGCCAGTTACATACAGTCTTTTCTTAAGATATTGACAAGCTTTTTCCCTGTTGGCCTCCTTGAATCGTTTCTGACCATATGCCAGTTGAATCAAAACCAAAAAACAGTTCTCTTACAAAACTGCTGAAGTAGGAGGGCCAGCTCAGGAAGCTCAGGACTTCCCTTGGTCTGTGTATCAAAAAGGGATTTGATGTAAGCTTTGAATGGTATCAGCTGCTGAACGATAATTCTATCATTTTGGCTGAAGTATTTCACTTCAGACAGGTCCAAGCTTTCAGTTTGGTTTCTATAGAGTATATATGCTAGCTGTTCTGGCTGTACAGGCATACTGTATGTACTGTATGTACTGTTTTTGAGTTACTGTAAATGTGAACGTCATCATGCTAACATGCTCACAATTATGATTTTACATGCTAATGTTGAGCATGTAATATATTTACCATTGTCTCCATCTTAGTTTGGTGTGTGTGTATGCTAACATTTGCTAACA
>NW_026118128.1:0-28920 GCF_001640805.2 Lates calcarifer
TGAGTCCTCAGAAGGGAAAATATCCCGGTCGGCCGCTGACCGTTTCCATACACCCAGATCATTCACAACCATTCGAATTCAACAAACATTCATATTAAAGTGGCTGAATTGTCATTTTCTCCTCTCCTTTCGCTGGAGACAGCATTTGTTAATTGTGAGCTTTATCAGCGACAGAAAGAAGTAAAACGCAGATGTTGACTCACTGGCCTCAGACTGCTGTCTATTTTGTTTATTGATGAAATGAAAGTTGATAAACATTAGATACTGAGCAGCGATACGTGGATTTTCGGGCTTTTTCACACACTGGTCTGAAATGCAGCCTCTAAAGAAGGTCTCTCCTTTCACATGAGACAGCAGTCGTTAATTGTGAGCTTAATGAGAGAGCAGAAGCGGATACACGAAGACTTTCAGATACCATACTCAGTGTGAGTCCACAGAAGGGAAAAAGATCTCCCTCGGCCACTTTCATACACCCAGATTGTTGATGAACATTAGAATTTGACAAACACTTTTATTAAATTGGCTGAGATTTTACTTTCTCCTCTCCATTCACTAGACAGCAGTTTTTCATTCTGAGCTTAGTGAGCGAGCAGAAGCCGAGACAGGAGGACTTTCAGACGCGGGAATCACCGTGAGCAGAATCCGAGACGGCAAGACTTTCAGACGCGGGACTCACTGTGAGTTCACAGACGGGAAAATGTTTCCCCTCGGTCACGGACTGTTTCCATCCATCCCTACAGTTCATGAAAATTAGAATTGGACCAATATTCATATAAACGTGAATGAGATTTTACTTTCTCCTCTCCTTTCACTAGACAGCAGTTTTTCATTCTGAGTTTAATGAGTTTAGAGCAGAAGCCGAGACAGGAGGACTTTCAGACGCGGGACTTTCTGCACAGACGGGAAAATGTTTCCCCTCGGTCACGGACTGTTTCCATCCATCCTACAGTTCATGAAAATTAGAATTGGACCAATAATTGAATGAGATTTTACTTTCTCCTCTCCTTTCACTAACAGCAGTTTTCATTCTGAGTTTAATGAGCGAGCAGAAGCCGAGACAGGAAGGACCTTCAGAACCGGTACTCCGCTGTGAGCAGAAGCCGAGACAGCAGGACCTTCAGACGCGGGACTCGCGCTGTGAGCATGAGAGCCGGAGACAGCGCACTGTCAGACGCGGGGAATCACTCGGTGAGCAGAAAGTCGGAGACAGGAGGAATTTCAGACGCGGGACTCACTATGAGTCCTCAGAAGGGAAATATCCCGGTCGGCCGCTGACCGTTTCCATACACCCAGAATCATTCACCAACCATTCGAATTCAACAAACATTCATATTAAAGTGGCTGAATTGGTCATTTTCTCCTCTCCTTTCGCTGGCAGACAGCATTTGTTAATTGTGAGCTTGTATCAGCGACAGAAAGAAGTAAAACGCAGATGTTGACTCACTGGCCTCAGACTGCTGTCTATTTTGTTTATTGATGAAATGAAAGTTGATAAACATTAGATACTGAGCAGCGATTACGTGGATTTTCGGGCTTTTTCACACACTGGTCTGAAATGCAGCCTCTAAAGAAGGTCTCTCCTTTCACATGAGACAGGCAGTCGTTAATTGTGAGCTTAATGAGGAGAGCAGAAGCGGATACACGAAGACTTTCAGATACCATACTCAGTGTGAGTCCACAGAAGGGAAAAAGATCTCCCTCGGCCACTTTCATACACCCAGATTGTTGATGAACATTAGAATTTGACAAACACTTTTATTAAATTGGCTGAGATTTTACTTTCTCCTCTCCATTCACTAGGACAGCAGTTTTTCATTCTGAGCTTAGTGAGCGAGCAGAAGCCGAGACAGGAGGACTCAAGACTTTCAGACGCGGGAATCACCCGTGAGCAGAATCCGAGACAGGCAAGACTTTCAGACGCGGGACTCACTGTGAGTTCACAGACGGGAAAATGTTTCCCCTCGGTCACGGACTGTTTCCATCCATCCCTACAGTTCATGAAAATTAGAATTGGACCAATATTCATAGTAAAGTGGCTGAAATCTCATCTTCTCTTCTCCGTTCACTGGAGACAGCATTTGATAATTCTGAGCTTAATGAGCGAGCAGAAAGCCGAGACAGGAGGACTTTCAGACGCGGGACTCAATGTGAGTCGACAGACGGGAAAAAGATCCCCCTCGGCGGCTCACACTTTCCATACATCCCGACTGTACATGATCAATAGAATTTGACCAATATTCATATAAAAGTGAATGAGATTTTACTTTCCCCTCTCCTTTCACTAGACAGCAGTTTTTCATTCTGAGTTTAATGAGCGAGCAGAAGCCGAGACAGGGAAGGACCTTCAGAACCGGTACTCGCTGTGAGCAGAAGCCGAGACAGGAGGACTTTCAGACGCGGGTACTCACTGTGAGTCGACCAGACGGGAAAATGTTTCCCCTCCGGTCACGGACTGTTTCCATCCATCCCTACAGTTCATGAAAATTAGAATTGGACCAATATTCATATAAACGTGAATGAGATTTTACTTTCTCCTCTCCTTTCACTAGACAGCAGTTTTTCATTCTGAGTTTAATGAGCGAGCAGAAGCCGAGACAGGAAGGACCTTCAGAACCGGTACTCGCTGTGAGCAGAAGCCGAGACAGCAGGACCTTCAGACGCGGGACTCGCTGTGAGCAGAAGCCGAGACAGGCGCACTGTCAGACGCGGGAATCACTGTGAGCAGAAGTCGAGACAGGAGGAATTTCAGACGCGGGACTCACTGATGAGTCCTCAGAAGGGAAAATATCCCGGTCGGCCGCTGACCGTTTCCATACACCCAGATCATTCACAACCATTCGAATTCAACAAACATTCATATTAAAGTGGCTGAATTGTCATTTTCTCCTCTCCTTTCGCTGGAGACAGCATTTGTTAATTGTGAGCTTTATCAGCGACAGAAAGAAGTAAAACGCAGATGTTGACTCACTGGCCTCAGACTGCTGTCTATTTTGTTTATTGATGAAATGAAAGTTGATAAACATTAGATACTGAGCAGCGATACGTGGATTTTCGGGCTTTTTCACACACTGGTCTGAAATGCAGCCTCTAAAGAAGGTCTCTCCTTTCACATGAGACAGCAGTCGTTAATTGTGAGCTTAATGAGAGAGCAGAAGCGGATACACGAAGACTTTCAGATACCATACTCAGTGTGGAGTCCACAGAAGGGAAAAAGATCTCCCTCGGCCACTTTCATACACCCAGATTGTTGATGAACATTAGAATTTGACAAACACTTTTATTAAATTGGCTGAGATTTTACTTTCTCCTCTCCATTCACTAGACAGCAGTTTTTCATTCTGAGCTTAGTGAGCGAGCAGAAGCCGAGACAGGAGGACTTTCAGACGCGGGAATCACCGTGAGCAGAATCCGAGACGGCAAGACTTTCAGACGCGGGACTCACTGTGAGTTCACAGACGGGAAAATGTTTCCCCTCGGTCACGGACTGTTTCCATCCATCCCTACAGTTCATGAAAATTAGAATTGGACCAATATTCATATAAACGTGAATGAGATTTTACTTTCTCCTCTCCTTTCACTAGACAGCAGTTTTTCATTCTGAGTTTAATGAGCGAGCAGAAGCCGAGACAGGAAGGACCTTCAGAACGGTACTAGCTGTGAGCAGAAGCCGAGACAGGAGGACTTTCAGACGCGGGAATCACCGTGAGCAGGATCCGAGACGGCAAGACTTTCAGACGCGGGACTCACTGTGAGTTCACAGACGGGAAAATGTTTCCCCTCGGTCACGGACTGTTTCCATCCATCCCTACAGTTCATGAAAATTAGAATTGGACCAATATTCATAGTAAAGTGGCTGAAATCTCATCTTCTCTTTCCGTTCACTGGAGACAGCATTTGATAATTCTGAGCTTAATGAGCGAGCAGAAGCCGAGACAGGAGGACTTTCAGACGCGGGACTCAATGTGAGTCGACAGACGGGAAAAAGATCCCCCTCGGCGGCTCACACTTTCCATACATCCCGACTGTACATGATCAATAGAATTTGACCAATATTCATATAAAAGTGAATGAGATTTTACTTTCCCCTCTCCTTTCACTAGACAGCAGTTTTTCATTCTGAGTTTAATGAGCGAGCAGAAGCCGAGACAGGAAGGACCTTCAGAACCGGTACTCGCTGTGAGCAGAAGACGAGACAGGAGGACTTTCAGACGCGGTACTCACTGTGAGTCGACAGACGGGAAAATGTTTCCCCTCGGTCACGGACTGTTTCCATCCATCCCTACAGTTCATGAAAATTAGAATTGGACCAATAAACGTGAATGAGATTTTACTTTCTCCTCTCCTTTCACTAGACAGCAGTTTTTCATTCTGAGTTTAATGAGCGAGCAGAAGCCGAGACAGGAAGGACCTTCAGAACCGGTACTCGCTGTGAGCAGAAGCCGAGACAGCAGGACCTTCAGACGCGGGACTCGCTGTGAGCAGAAGCCGAGACAGGCGCACTGTCAGACGCGGGAATCACTGTGAGCAGAAGTCGAGACAGGAGGAATTTCAGACGCGGGACTCACTATGAGTCCTCAGAAGGGAAAATATCCCGGTCGGCCGCTGACCGTTTCCATACACCCAGATCATTCACAACCATTCGAATTCAACAAACATTCATATTAAAGTGGCTGAATTGTCATTTTCTCCTCTCCTTTCGCTGGAGACAGCATTTGTTAATTGTGAGCTTTATCAGCGACAGAAAGAAGTAAAACGCAGATGTTGACTCACTGGCCTCAGACTGCTGTCTATTTTGTTTATTGATGAAATGAAAGTTGAT
The DNA here is from genome assembly GCF_001640805.2 of Lates calcarifer. Classification (NCBI taxonomy): domain Eukaryota; kingdom Metazoa; phylum Chordata; class Actinopteri; family Centropomidae; genus Lates; species Lates calcarifer. The sequence continues at coordinate 4,820 of NW_026118128.1, forward strand.
AAACATTAGATACTGAGCAGCGATACGTGGATTTTCGGGCTTTTTCACACACTGGTCTGAAATGCAGCCTCTAAAGAAGGTCTCTCCTTTCACATGAGACAGCAGTCGTTAATTGTGAGCTTAATGAGAGAGCAGAAGCGGATACACGAAGACTTTCAGATACCATACTCAGTGTGAGTCCACAGAAGGGAAAAAGATCTCCCTCGGCCACTTTCATACACCCAGATTGTTGATGAACATTAGAATTTGACAAACACTTTTATTAAATTGGCTGAGATTTTACTTTCTCCTCTCCATTCACTAGACAGCAGTTTTTCATTCTGAGCTTAGTGAGCGAGCAGAAGCCGAGACAGGAGGACTTTCAGACGCGGGAATCACCGTGAGCAGAATCCGAGACGGCAAGACTTTCAGACGCGGGACTCACTGTGAGTTCACAGACGGGAAAATGTTTCCCCTCGGTCACGGACTGTTTCCATCCATCCCTACAGTTCATGAAAATTAGAATTGGACCAATATTCATATAAACGTGAATGAGATTTTACTTTCTCCTCTCCTTTCACTAGACAGCAGTTTTTCATTCTGAGTTTAATGAGCGAGCAGAAGCCGAGACAGGAAGGACCTTCAGAACCGGTACTAGCTGTGAGCAGAAGCCGAGACAGGAGGACTTTCAGACGCGGGAATCACCGTGAGCAGGATCCGAGACGGCAAGACTTTCAGACGCGGGACTCACTGTGAGTTCACAGACGGGAAAATGTTTCCCCTCGGTCACGGACTGTTTCCATCCATCCCTACAGTTCATGAAAATTAGAATTGGACCAATATTCATAGTAAAGTGGCTGAAATCTCATCTTCTCTTTTCCGTTCACTGGAGACAGCATTTGATAATTCTGAGCTTAATGAGCGAGCAGAAGCCGAGACAGGAGGACTTTCAGACGCGGGACTCAATGTGAGTCGACAGACGGGAAAAAGATCCCCCTCGGCGGCTCACACTTTCCATACATCCCGACTGTACATGATCAATAGAATTTGACCAATATTCATATAAAAGTGAATGAGATTTTACTTTCCCCTCTCCTTTCACTAGACAGCAGTTTTTCATTCTGAGTTTAATGAGCGAGCAGAAGCCGAGACAGGAAGGACCTTCAGAACCGGTACTCGCTGTGAGCAGAAGACGAGACAGGAGGACTTTCAGACGCGGTACTCACTGTGAGTCGACAGACGGGAAAATGTTTCCCCTCGGTCACGGACTGTTTCCATCCATCCCTACAGTTCATGAAAATTAGAATTGGACCAATAAACGTGAATGAGATTTTACTTTCTCCTCTCCTTTCACTAGACAGCAGTTTTTCATTCTGAGTTTAATGAGCGAGCAGAAGCCGAGACAGGAAGGACCTTCAGAACCGGTACTCGCTGTGAGCAGAAGCCGAGACAGCAGGACCTTCAGACGCGGGACTCGCTGTGAGCAGAAGCCGAGACAGGCGCACTGTCAGACGCGGGAATCACTGTGAGCAGAAGTCGAGACAGGAGGAATTTCAGACGCGGGACTCACTATGAGTCCTCAGAAGGGAAAATATCCCGGTCGGCCGCTGACCGTTTCCATACACCCAGATCATTCACAACCATTCGAATTCAACAAACATTCATATTAAAGTGGCTGAATTGTCATTTTCTCCTCTCCTTTCGCTGGAGACAGCATTTGTTAATTGTGAGCTTTATCAGCGACAGAAAGAAGTAAAACGCAGATGTTGACTCACTGGCCTCAGACTGCTGTCTATTTTGTTTATTGATGAAATGAAAGTTGATAAACATTAGATACTGAGCAGCGATACGTGGATTTTCGGGCTTTTTCACACACTGGTCTGAAATGCAGCCTCTAAAGAAGGTCTCTCCTTTCACATGAGACAGCAGTCGTTAATTGTGAGCTTAATGAGAGAGCAGAAGCGGATACACGAAGACTTTCAGATACCATACTCAGTGTGAGTCCACAGAAGGGAAAAAGATCTCCCTCGGCCACTTTCATACACCCAGATTGTTGATGAACATTAGAATTTGACAAACACTTTTATTAAATTGGCTGAGATTTTACTTTCTCCTCTCCATTCACTAGACAGCAGTTTTTCATTCTGAGCTTAGTGAGCGAGCAGAAGCCGAGACAGGAGGACTTTCAGACGCGGGAATCACCGTGAGCAGAATCCGAGACGGCAAGACTTTCAGACGCGGGACTCACTGTGAGTTCACAGACGGGAAAATGTTTCCCCTCGGTCACGGACTGTTTCCATCCATCCCTACAGTTCATGAAAATTAGAATTGGACCAATATTCATATAAACGTGAATGAGATTTTACTTTCTCCTCTCCTTTCACTAGACAGCAGTTTTTCATTCTGAGTTTAATGAGCGAGCAGAAGCCGAGACAGGAGGACTTTCAGACGCGGGACTCAATGTGAGTCGACAGACGGGAAAAAGATCCCCCTCGGCGGCTCACACTTTCCATACATCCCGACTGTACATGATCAATAGAATTTGACCAATATTCATATAAAACTGAATGAGATCTTACTTTCCCCTCTCCTTTCACTAGACAGCAGTTTTTCATTCTGAGCTTAGTGAGCGAGCAGAAGCCGAGACAGGAAGGACCTTCAGAACCGGTACTCGCTGTGAGCAGAAGCCGAGACAGGAGGACTTTCAGACGCGGTACTCACTGTGAGTAGACAGATTGGAAAATGTTTCCCCTCTGTCACGGACTGTTTCCATCCATCCCTACAGTTCATGAAAATTAGAATTTGACCAATATTCATATAAAAGTGAATGAGATTTTACTTTCCCCTCTCCTTTCACTAGACAGCAGTTTTTCATTCTGAGTTTAATGAGCGAGCAGAAGCCGAGACAGGAAGGACCTTCAGAACCGGTACTCGCTGTGAGCAGAAGCCGAGACAGCAGGACCTTCAGACGCTGGACTCGCTGTGAGCAGAAGCCGAGACAGGCGCACTGTCAGACGCGGGACTCACTGTGAGTCCTCAGAAGGGAAAATATCCCGGTCGGCCGCTGACCGTTTCCATACACCCAGATCATTCACAACCATTCGAATTCAACAAACATTCATATTAAAGTGGCTGAATTGTCATTTTCTCCTCTCCTTTCGCTGGAGACAGCATTTGTTAATTGTGAGCTTTATCAGCGACAGAAAGAAGTAAAACGCAGATGTTGACTCACTGGCCTCAGACTGCTGTCTATTTTGTTTATTGATGAAATGAAATTTGATAAACATTAGATACTGAGCAGCGATACGTGGATTTTCGGGCTTTTTCACACACTGGTCTGAAATGCAGCCTCTAAAGAAGGTCTCTCCTTTCACATGAGACAGCAGTCGTTAATTGTGAGCTTAATGAGAGAGCAGAAGCGGATACACGAAGACTTTCAGATACCATACTCAGTGTGAGTCCACAGAAGGGAAAAAGATCTCCCTCGGCCACTTTCATACACCCAGATTGTTGATGAACATTAGAATTTGACAAACACTTTTATTAAATTGGCTGAGATTTTACTTTCTCCTCTCCATTCACTAGACAGCAGTTTTTCATTCTGAGTTTAATGAGCGAGCAGAAGCCGAGACAGGAAGGACCTTCAGAACCGGTACTCGCTGTGAGCAGAAGACGAGACAGGAGGACTTTCAGACGCGGTACTCACTGTGAGTCGACAGACGGGAAAATGTTTCCCCTCGGTCACGGACTGTTTCCATCCATCCCTACAGTTCATGAAAATTAGAATTGGACCAATAAACGTGAATGAGATTTTACTTTCTCCTCTCCTTTCACTAGACAGCAGTTTTTCATTCTGAGTTTAATGAGCGAGCAGAAGCCGAGACAGGAAGGACCTTCAGAACCGGTACTCGCTGTGAGCAGAAGCCGAGACAGCAGGACCTTCAGACGCGGGACTCGCTGTGAGCAGAAGCCGAGACAGGCGCACTGTCAGACGCGGGAATCACTGTGAGCAGAAGTCGAGACAGGAGGAATTTCAGACGCGGGACTCACTATGAGTCCTCAGAAGGGAAAATATCCCGGTCGGCCGCTGACCGTTTCCATACACCCAGATCATTCACAACCATTCGAATTCAACAAACATTCATATTAAAGTGGCTGAATTGTCATTTTCTCCTCTCCTTTCGCTGGAGACAGCATTTGTTAATTGTGAGCTTTATCAGCGACAGAAAGAAGTAAAACGCAGATGTTGACTCACTGGCCTCAGACTGCTGTCTATTTTGTTTATTGATGAAATGAAAGTTGATAAACATTAGATACTGAGCAGCGATACGTGGATTTTCGGGCTTTTTCACACACTGGTCTGAAATGCAGCCTCTAAAGAAGGTCTCTCCTTTCACATGAGACAGCAGTCGTTAATTGTGAGCTTAATGAGAGAGCAGAAGCGGATACACGAAGACTTTCAGATACCATACTCAGTGTGAGTCCACAGAAGGGAAAAAGATCTCCCTCGGCCACTTTCATACACCCAGATTGTTGATGAACATTAGAATTTGACAAACACTTTTATTAAATTGGCTGAGATTTTACTTTCTCCTCTCCATTCACTAGACAGCAGTTTTTCATTCTGAGTTAATGAGCGAGCAGAAGCCGAGACAGGAAGACCTTCAGAACCGGTACTCGCTGTGAGCAGAAGCCGAGACAGCCAGGACCATATCAAGACGCCCCTCGCGGACTCGCTGTGAGCAGAGAAGCCCGAGAGACAGGCGCACTGTCAGACGCGGCGGAGAATCACTGTGAGCAGAAGTCGAGACAGGAGGAATTTCAGACGCGGGACTCACTGTGAGTCCTCAGAAGGGAAAATATCCCGGTCGGCCGCTGACCGTTTCCATACACCCAGATCATTCACAACCATTCGAATTTAACAAACATTCATATTAAAGTGGCTGAATTGTCATTTTCTCCTCTCCTTTCGCTGGAGACAGCATTTGTTAATTGTGAGCTTTATCAGCGACCGAAAGAAGTAAAACGCAGATGTTAACTCACTGGCCTCAGACTGCTGTCTATTTTGTTTATTCATGAAATGAAAGTTGATAAACATTAGATACTGAGCAGCGATACGTGGATTTTCGGGCTTTTTCACACACTGGTCTGAAATGCAGCCTCTAAAGAAGGTCTCTCCTTTCACATGAGACAGCAGTCGTTAATTGTGAGCTTAATGAGAGAGCAGAAGCGGATACACGAAGGCTTTCAGATACCATACTCAGTGTGAGTCCACAGAAGGGAAAAAGATCTCCCTCGGCCACTTTCATACACCCAGATTGTTGATGAACATTAGAGTTTGACAAACACTTTTATTAAATTGGCTGAGATTTTACTTTCTCCTCTCCATTCACTAGACAGCAGTTTTTCATTCTGAGCTTAGTGAGCGAGCTGAAGCCGAGACAGGAGGACTTTCAGACGCGGGAATCACCGTGAGCAGAATCCGAGACAGCAAGACTTTCAGACGCGGGACTCACTGTGAGTTCACAGACGGGAAAATGTTTCCCCTCGGTCACGGACTGTTTCCATCCATCCCTACAGTTCATGAAAATTAGAATTGGACCAATATTCATAGTAAAGTGGCTGAAATCTCATCTTCTCTTCTCCGTTCACTGGAGACAGGATTTCATAATTCTGAGCTTAATGAGCGAGCAGAAGCCGAGACAGGAAGGAGCTTCAGAACCGGTACTCGCTGTGAGCAGAAGCCGAGACAGGAGGACTTTCAGACGCGGGACTCACTGTGAGTTCACAGACGGGAAAATGTTTCCCCTCGGTCACGGACGGTCCATCCATCCCTACAGTTCATGAAAATTAGAATTGGACCAATATTCATATAAACGTGAATGAGATTTTACTTTCTCCTCTCCTTTCACTAGACAGCAGTTTTTCATTCTGAGTTTAATGAGCGAGCAGAAGCCGAGACAAATGCTGTCTCCAGCGAAAGGAGAGGAGAAAGTAAGATCTCATTCACGTTTATATGAATATTGGTCAAATTCTATTGTTCATGTACAGTCGGGATGTATGGAAACTGTGAGCCGCCGAGGGGGATCTTTTTCCCTTCTGTCGCCTCACATTGAGTCCCGCGTCTGAAAGTCCTCCTGTCTCGACTTCTGCTCACAGTGATTCCCGCGTCTGACAGTGCGCCTGTCTCGGCTTCTGCTCACAGTGAGTCCTGCGTCTGAAATTCCTCCTGTCTCGGCTTCTGCTCACAGCGAGTACCGGTTCTGAAGGTCCTTCCTGTCTCGGCTTCTGCTCGCTCATTGAACTCAGAATGAAAAACTGCTGTCTAGTGAAAGGAGAGGGGAAAGTAAAATCTCATTCACTTTTATATGAATATTGGTCAAATTCTATTGATCATGTACAGTCGGGATGTATGGAAAGTGTGAGCCGCCGAGTGGGATCTTTTTCCCGTCTGTCGACTCACATTGAGTCCCGCGTCTGAAAGTCCTCCTGTCTCGACTTCTGCTCACAGTGATTCCCGCGTCTGACAGTGCGCCTGTCTCGGCTTCTGCTCACAGCGAGTCCCGCGTCTGAAGGTCCTGCTGTCTCGGCTTCTGCTCACAGCGAGTACCGGTTCTGAAGGTCCTTCCTGTCTCGGCTTCTGCTCGCTCATTAAACTCAGAATGAAAAACTGCTGTCTAGTGAAAGGAGAGGGGAAAGTAAAATCTCATTCACTTTTATATGAATATTGGTCAAATTCTATTGATCATGTACAGTCGGGATGTATGGAAAGTGTGAGCCGCCGAGGGGGATCTTTTTCCCGTCTGTCGACTCACATTGAATCCCGCGTCTGAAAGTCCTCCTGTCTCGGCTTCAGCTCGCTCACTTAGCTCAGAATGAAAAACTGCTGTCTAGTGAAAGGAGAGGAGAAAGTAAAATCTCATTGACGTTTATATGAATATTGGTCCAATTCAAATTTTCATGAACTGTAGGGATGGATGGAAACAGTCCGTGACCGAGGGGAAACATTTTCCCGTCTGTGGACTCACAGTGAACCCCGTCTGAAAGTCCTCCTGTCTCGGCTTCTGCTCACAGTTATTCCCGCGTCTGAAGGTCCTGCTGTCTCGGCTTCTGCTCGCTCATTAAGCTCAGAATGAAAAACTGCTGTCTAGTGAAAGGAGAGGAAAAAGTCAAATCTCAGCCACGCTTGTATCAAGATAGATCAAATTCTGATGTTCATGAAGAGTCGGGATGTATGGAAACTGTGAGCCGCCGAGGGGATCTTTTTCCCTTCTGTCGACTCACAGTGAGTCCCGCGTCTGCAAGTCATCCTGTCTCGGCTTCTGCTCACACTGAGTCCCGAGTCTGAAAGTTCTCCTGTCCTGGTTTCTACTCGCTCACTAAGCTCAGAATGAAAAAAAACTGCTGTCTAGTGAAAGGAGAGGAGAAAGTCAAATCTAATTCACGTTTACATGAATATTGGTCAAATTCTATTGTTCATGTACAGTCGGGATGTATGGAAACTGTGAGCCGCCGAGGGGGATCTTTTTCCCGTCTGTGGACTCACAGTGAGTCCCGCGTCTGCAATTCCTCCTGTCTCGGCTTCTGCTCACAGTGAGTCCCGCGACTGATAGTGCTCCTGTCTCGGCTTCTGCTCGCTCACTAAACTCAGAATGAAAAACTGCTGTCTAGTGAAAGGAGAAAGTCAGATCTCAGCCACATTAATAAACCTGTTTGTCAAATTCTAATGTTGATGTACAGTCGAGATGTATGGAAACTGTGAGCCGCCGAGGGGGATCTTTTTCCCTTCTGTCGACTCACAGTGAGTCCCGCGTCTGAAAGTTCTCCTGTCCTGGTTTCTACTCGCTCACTAAGCTCAGAATGAAAAAAACTGCTGTCTAGTGAAAGGAGAGGAGAAAGTCAAATCTCATTCACGTTTACATAAATATTGGTCAAATTCTATTGTTCATGTACAGTCGGGATGTATGGAAAATGTGAGCCGCCGAGGGGGATCTTTTTCCCTTCTGTCGACTCACAGTGAGTCCCGCGTCTGAAAGTCCGCCTGTCTCGGCTTCTGCGCGCTCACTAAGCTCAGAATGAAAAACTGCTGTCTAGTGAAAGGAGAGGAGAAAGTAAAATCTCAGCCAATTTAATAAAAGTGTTTGTCAAATTCTAATGTTCATCAATAATCTGGGTGTATGAAAGTGGTCGAGGGAGATCTTTTTCCCTTCTGTAGACTCACAGTGATTATGGTATCTGAAAGTCTTCGTGTATCCGCTTCTGCTCTCTCATTAAGCTCACAGTTTACAAGTGCTGCCTCAGGTGAAAGGAGAGACCTTCTTTAGAGGCTGCATTTCAGACCAGTGTGTGAAAAAGCCCGAAAATCCACGTATCGCTGCTCAGTATCTAATGTTTATCAACTTTCATTTCATGAATAAACAAAATAGACAGCAGTCTGAGGCCAGTGAGTTAACATCTGCGTTTTACTTCTTTCGGTCGCTGATAAAGCTCACAATTAACAAATGCTGTCTCCAGCGAAAGGAGAGGAGAAAATGACAATTCAGCCACTTTAATATGAATGTTTGTTAAATTCGAGTGGTCGTGAATAATATTGGTGTATGGAAACAGTTCTTTACGGAGGGCAAACATTTGCTCTTATGTGGACTCACAGTGAGTCCCGCGTCTGATAGTGCTCCTGTCTCGGCTTCTGCTCCCTCACTAAGCTCAGAATTATCAAATGCTGTCTCCAGTCAACGGAGAGGAGGAGATGAGATTTCAGCCACTTAAATATGAATATTGTTCCAATTCTAATTTTCATGAACTGCCGGTCCCGCGTCTGATAGTTCTCCTGTCTCGGCTTCTGCTCCCTCACTAAGCTCAGAATGAAAAGCAATGCAGTCTAGTGAAAGGAGAGGAGAAAGTCAGATCTCGGCCACATTAATAAACCTGTTTGTCAAATTCTAATGTTGATGTACAGTCGGGATGTATGGAAACTGTGAGCCGCCGAGGGGGATCTTTTTCCCGTCTGTGGACTCACAGTGAGTTTCTGCGTCTGCAAGTCCTCCTTTCTCGGCTTCTGCTCACAGTGAGTCCTGCATCTGAAAATTGGCCTTTCTCGGCTTCTTCTCGCTCACTAAGCTCAGAATGAAAAACTGCTGTTCCTTGTTAAAAGGAGAGTGGAAATCTAAATCTCAGCCTCTCTAACACGAATCTATGTCAATTTGTCATGTTTACATTCAGAATGTCTCAAAGCAATCATAGCCGAGGGGAAACCCGTTGTCTGCTGTTGAGTGTGTGAACATGCAGCTTTATGCAGGATTTGGACGCTAAATAAGCTCATAATGAACAACTGCTGTGCCCTGTTAAAAGGAGAGGGGAAATCTAAATTGCAGCCTCTCTAATATGAATCTTTGTGAAATTTTAATGTTTTACAAACATTGAGTCTGAATGTTTATAAACATTTATGGCATATGTTTATCAACATTTATCGTGTTTGTAAACATTCAGCGTAAATGTTTATAAACATTCAGCGTAATGTTTTTAAACATTCAGCCAAATGTTTATCAATACCTATAATGTTTATAAACATTCAGCGTAATGTTTGTAAACATTCAGCCAAATGTTTGTAAACATTCAGCATAATGTTTGTAAACATTCAGCCAAATGTTTGTAAACATTCAGCGTAATGTTTGTAAACATTTAGAACAATAGTCATACACGCTCAGGATCAATATTGCCGGCGGGAATCCTCTTTTCTTCTTTGGGTGCTCTAAGTGAGGCCAGTGTGTGAAGATCTACTAGTCGCAGCATTTGGACGATGAATAAGCTCTCACAATAAACAATTGCTGTACCCTCTTAAAAGGAGAGGCGAAATTTAAATTTCAACTTCTCTAATATGAATCTCTGTGAAATTGTAATGTTTATAAACATTCACAATCTATGACATCAGTCAGTGGCCCAGGGGAAACCTGTTTCTTTCAGTGGGTGCTCTACTAAGTGAGACCAGTGTGTGAAGATCCAGTGTTTGCTGAATTCAGACACGATTAGCTCAGAATGAACAACTGCTGTGCCCTGTTAAATGGAGAGGGGAAATCTAAATCTCAGCCTCTGTTACATGAAAATATCATGTGTATGAACATTCACTATGAATGTTTACAAATATAATGGCAAAATGTGTTTGTCAAGTTCTATAATGTTAACAAAGTTTCAGATGTATTAAAATAATCAGTGGTCGAAGGGAAACCTTTTGCCTTTTGTGTGTAAGATTCATGTTGTTAGTTGCCTCGATTTAAAAATCGCCTCTACTTTCACTGGAGACAGCATTTGTTAATTGTGAGCTTAATGAACGAGCAGAAGCAGATACTAGAGGATTTCACAGTGAGTCCAATGACTCACTGTGAATCCACAGAAGGGGAAAAGTTCCCCCTGGGCTGCTTCCATATACATACAGGTAGTTAATGAACATTAGAATTTTACATACATTTTGCAGACTTTTACAGAGTTTATTAAACTGGCTAACATTTCATTTCCCCTCGCCTTCACGAAAGAAGCCGTTGTTCAGTTTCAACTTTCTCAGAGACCAAAAGAAGTGAGATGCAGATGTTGACTCACTCGCCATAGCGAGGCCCACAGGAGGTAAAAAGTTCACTCTAGGCCGCTCACAGTTTCAATACAGTAGAAAATGAACATTAAAATTGGACAAATAGTTTTATAATGTGGCTGAGATTTGACTTTCTCCTCTCCTTTAACTAGACAGCAGTTTTTCATTCTGAGCTTAGTGAGCGAGCAGAAGCCGAGACAGCAGGACCTTCAGACGCGGGAATCACTGAGTCCACAGACGGGAAAATGGTTCCCCTCGGTCACGGACTGTTTCCATACAATACCAATACCAATACCAATATTCATAGTAAAGTGGCTGAAATCTCATCTTCTCTTCTCCGTTCACTGGAGACAGCATTTGATAATTCTGAGTTTAGCAGAAGCCGAGACAGGAGGACTTTCAGACGCGGGAATCACTGTGAGCAGAAGCTGAGATAGGAGGACCTTCAGACGGGGGACTCACTGTGAGCAGAAGCCGAGACAGGAGGACTTTCGGAAGCGGGACTCACTGTGAGCAGAAGCCGAGACAGGAGGACTTTCAGACGCGGGACTCAATGTGAGTCGACAGACGGGAAAAAGATCCCCCTCGGCGGCTCAAAGTTTCCATACATCCCGACTGTACATGAACAATAGAATTTGATCAATATTCATATAAACGTTAATGAAATTTTACTTTCTCCTCTCCTTTCACTAGACAGCAGTTTTTCATTCTGAGCTTAATGAGCGAGCAGAAGCCGAGACAGGAAGGAGCTTCAGAACCGGTACTCGCTGTGAGCAGAAGCCGAGACAGGAGGACTTTCAGACGCGGGAATCACTGTGAGCAGAAGCCGAGACAGGAGGACTTTCAGACGGGGTTCACTGTGAGTCCACAGACGGGAAAATGTTTCCCCTCGGTCACGGACTGTTTCCATACATCCCTATAGTTCATGAAAATTAGAATTGGACCAATATTCATAGTAAAGTGGCTGAAATCTCATTTTCTCTTCTCCGTTCACTGAAGACAGCATTTGATAATTCTGAGGTTAATGAGCGAGCAGAAGCCGAGACAGGAGGACTTTCAGACGCGGGACTCACTGTGAGCAGAAGTCGAGACAGGAGGACTTTCAGACGCGGGACTCACTGTGAGTCCACAGAAGGGAAAATATCCCGGTCGGCCGCTGACCGTTTCCATACACCCAGATCATTCACAACCATTCGAATTTAACAAACATTCATATTAAAGTGGCTGAATTGTCATTTTCTCCTCTCCTTTCGCTTGAGACAGCATTTGTTAATTGTGAGCTTTATCAGCGACAGAAAGAAGTAAAACGCAGGTGTTGACTCACTGGCCTCAGACTGCTGTCTATTTTGTTTATTCATGAAATGAAAGTTGATAAACATTAGATATTGAGCAGCGATACGCGGATTTTCGGGCTTTTTCACACACTGGTCTGAAATGCAGCCTCTAAAGAAGGTCTCTCCTTTCACATGAGGCAGCAGTCGTTAATTGTGAGCTTAATGAGAGAGCAGAAGCGGATACACGAAGACTTTCAGATACCATACTCAGTGTGAGTCCACAGAAGGGAAAAAGATCTCCCTCGGCCACTTTCATACACCCAGATTATTGATGAACATTAGAGTTTGACAAACACTTTTATTAAATTGGCTGAGATTTTACTTTCTCCTCTCCTTTCACTAGACAGCAGTTTTTCATTCTGAGCTTAGTGAGCGAGCAGAAGCCGAGACAGGAGGACTTTCAGACGCGGGACTCACTGTGAGCAGAAGCCGAGACAGGAGGACTTTCAGACACCGGACTCACTGTGAGTCCACAGACGGGAAAATGTTTCCCCTCGGTCACAGACTGTTTCCATACATCCCGACTGTACATGATGAATAGAATTTGACCAATATTCATATAAAAGTGAATGAGATTTTACTTTCTCCTCTCCTTTCACTAGACAGCAGTTTTTCATTCTGAGCTTAATGAGCGAGTAGAAATCGAGACAGGAGAACTTTCAGACGCGGGACTCACTGTGAGTCCACAGACGGGAAAATGTTTGCCCTTGTTCACGGAGTGTTTCCATACATGCCGGCAGTCCATGAAAATTAGAATTGGACCAATATTAATATTTAAGTGGCTGAAATTTCATCTCCTCCTCTCCGTTCACTGGAGTGATAATTCTAAGCTTAATGAGCGAGCAGAAGTAGAGACAAGAGGACTTGCAGACACGGGACTCACTGTGAATCCACAGAAGGGAAAAAAGATCCCCCTCGGCGGCTCACAGTTTCCATACATCCCGACTGTACATGAACGTTAGACTTTGATCTATCTTGATATAAACGTGGTCCGCAGAGGCGGTCCTGGCTAGATTTGCGCCCCCGGCGAATCACCCACCCCCCGCGCGCGCCCCACCAAAAAACGACTTACCCCCAAACCCCGCCACTAACACAACATTATATTATTTATATTATTTTATTACATATAATCTTAAATACAAAAACGTAACTAGAACAAAGAAAAAACAAAATCAGTAAATAAAATACAGTTAAATTGCACATGCTTGAGAAATCCCTTAAGAAAGCAAAAGAAAAAATATTATCATAACATGATCTTTCGCATTACCTTTTGCCAACACTGTCCGTTCAACCGTCTCCGGAGTCCGGAGTCACGTGATGTAAACAAATTTACATAGATGATGGTCCATACACGATGAATAACATTATTAAAACCACTTTCTATAGCTGAGTCTGGCGAAGTACGGCTCATGGCGCCAGGAGCAGAGTAGCACCGTAGTCAGCGATTCCTGATGTTTGCTGCCACCCTGTGGTTTTAACTTGGACCTTCAGCTGCAGTGTTTACACAGCGCTGTTGATGGATCAATCTCGTTTATGGCGTCCAGATTACCAATCAAGAGTCGCGTTGTGATCAGTAATTTTGTTTTGTTACTAGTTAACTAGTTGCGTGCAGATGTCGACTAGTGCACCTCAGTCGTCAACTAGTGCGCCTTAGTCGTCGACATGTTAAACAAAATGCGCACTAGTTAAGCCTAGTCGTGTACTAGTGCGGACAAAGTGTCAACTCGTTAGAGAAAATGCCCAACATGTTCGACACATATCCTACATGTTTGTTCAAGTCGCGTACATGTTCGGCATAAAGCCTTACTAGTGAGACTAAATGTACTCTACTAGTTAACTAGTAAGACAAATTCAGTGTCACTAGTTAACTAGTAAAGATTTTTGGGCTGAACTGGTTAACTAGTAAAAAAAATTGTGTGTTACTAGTCAACTAGTAAGGGCAAAAACGCCTACACTAGTATTACTAGTTACACTACTAGGCATTTTTGAACCTAACTACTAGCACTAGTAAGGCCAAAAACACTCCTACTAATGCAACTAGTGGACCTTTTGCCCCTACTAGTATTACTAGTGACACTTTTTGTACCTCACTAGTAATAAGGTGAAAAATGTCCCTACCAGTGCCACTAATTGAAATTTTTGCCCTTACTAGTATTACTAGTGACGTAATACTAGTAGGGGCAAAAAGTCCACTAGTTGCACTAGTAGGCTGTATGCAAATGAGGAAGGTGGGACAAAGATTTTCATTGGTCGGCTTTCAAACTGGGTGATGTAGAGTTTAAGGGGCCCGCACTAACCGTTGAGTTTTAGCAGCACTTGATTCAGAACCTGTGTTTGTTTATTTTATCTGGTATTTTTATGAAATGGCAATTCATAATACACAACACACATTCAAAAATGTATATAAATTACAAATCATTATTAATTATATTAGTGGGAAATACAGAGAGTTTTTTTTTTAATCCAGACATACTAATAAATTAAATTAGTGTCTCAGCACTATATATTATATTTATGAAATACAGAGAGAGAGGAAGAGAGAAAGGAAGAGAAAGAGTGAGGAAGTGGGGAAGAGACAGTGAGAGAGACGGGGGGCGGGGAGGAGTTCAATAATAATCTCATCACACCAGAGTTTGATATGAGGTGAGCGGTTACAAATTTGACCCTCAGATTTACAGAGGGAAGTACAGTATGTCACCAGCTGTATGAGCAAGATGCTCTGCAGCATCATCAGCTCCTACACATTTAAATTCCTCTACGACCGCAATGTCCTGCATAAAAGTCAGACTGGGTTCACGCTGTCACACACCTGACTGTATCATTGTAATCCCCTAAATCACAAACGCACAAACGTTATGATCCAACAGATGCAATTTACGACTGAATTTTTTATGGGATGTCTGCTTAGACACGTCGGACTCCCGGTAAATATTAATATGAGAGTGGAGCCGAGTTAAATGACCAAGCATTGTATTATAGGCTACCATAATGTATATTACACCGTTATTTTTGAACTCGGATCAGGTTTTGGGATGTAAATAATTGATTGAATCGGTGGAGTATTGATCACGAGCCGTGAACCCAGACACCGCGAACAGCTGATTAATATAAACAAGCCAAGTGGTTCGTTTTGTCTCTGACAGACTCAGATTTTTATTGTAATTATCTGAAGACATTATGGACATAATTCCTACACAGACAGACCTTTTTATTAACTAGGAACGTCGCTATTTTATTTTTGTCTCCACCAAACTCCATTGGCAAAAACGCTAATTTAAGCGAGCAGAACACAGGGGCTGTCGAGGTACCGCCGCCTCGGTTTGTTACTTTGTTAAGTTGCTGTGGGGCACTTTTACTTATGTAAAGTATGCGAACACTTTTTCCACCACCGAAAGTCACACAATAAGACAAACTAACTAACCGATCGGGTTATTCGCGCAGCTCCTGTGTTGCGCTCGGTAAAATTACAGTTTTGTCAATGCAGTCTGGTAGGCATCGGGCACACTGTTCTTGATCAATATTGCACCGACTCGAAAGCTTTTTATCCATCTCAGACTTATCCTTTCACTTGTCAACATATTTCATATGTCACGTAACATATGACTACTTATTTGGTATATTTCATATTTCATTCGCCGGACATAATGGCCAAAAGCCGGCATATTCCATATATGTCGGCATAAGTCTGATTGGCCAAAACTTCAACCAATCGTTTTAAAAAAGGCACTTTCCACGCCCCCGTTCCTGTCTTACTAGTAGCACTAGTAAGGTCCAAACACTCCTACTAGTGCAACTAGTGGACATTTTGCCCGTACTAGTAGTACTAGTAAGCACTTTTAGCCTTACTAGTGGTACCTCTAGAGTCAAAGGACACACTACTAGTGCTACTAGTAGGCACTTTTGTGCTTACTAGTACTACAACTAAACACTTTTAGCCTCACTAGTAATAAGGTCAAAAAATGCCTACAAGTGTAACTAGTGGATATTTTTGTCCTTACTAGTGTCACTAGTGCCACTAGTAGGCTGCATGCAAATGAAGGGGGTGGGGGGGGGGGGCGAGGATTTTGATTGGCTGGTGTTCCTGGCCTTGTGTGTGCTTGAAAGACTGGTATTTCCTGTTGTATTATAAATTGTTTATGACCTGTTTTTATTATTTTCTCATATTTGATGTATATTTCTGATGTAGGCTTGCTCTTTGTTTATTATGGGGTTTTTAAACAAAGAGCAGTCACTCTTTCTGTTATTGTTTATTATGTTAAATGAGTTATGCTACTGATCTGCAATACTATAGTATATTATTTATATGTGGTTACTTACCAAGTTAGCAGTTAAAAAGGCTCCATTGTAACTGTTGTAGGATTTTATTTTGAATTAGAGATTGAGATCCTTTTCTCTTCTCTGACCCCGCTGAAAGGAAGAAAAGAAGCAGCAGCGAACAGGAGAAGCTGCTTTTCTGTTTACCTTGCTCACAATAGTAAATGACTACATACAGTTGCTTTGTGTTTCTATTTTACAAAGGCAAAAAGGAGAAATAAAGCAAGCAGTGAATCAGCATTACAGGAAAACTTTTAAATAACTTTTGTTTCATTGCTGTTCATAGAAAATATAATTCCTCTGACAATGAGCATGCTTTACTCTGCAAAGACAATGAGCTAGGAGTCAGCAGTTAGCAAGAGTGAAAGCTTATCAGGCCTTGAAGGGTTAAATTTTGGAGGGGTGGGATTCTAGTTGGAGAGCCAATAGGAGGGTTCAAGTCCCCGCCTCCTAATTTGCATTCAGTCCAACTAGTGTGACTAGTAAGCATTTTGAGGCTTACTAGTTCAACTAGTAGAGACTTTTAGCCTTACTAGTTACACTAATAAAGACAAATTAGCCCTACTAGTGTAACTAGTGGACATTTTGCTCTCACTAGTGTTACTAGTGTCATGGGAATCTTCTGTTGAATAAAGCACAGAGTCAACGGTTGTCTTTCTGTAGGTTTAATTCTTACATTTGCAAACGGACCCACTGTACTCCTCAAGCATGAGACGCACAATGAGCACAGAGTATAATATAGTTTACAGGTTAAATGAAAAAGAAGCAAGGTTATGTCTGGAGACGAAAAGGAAAACATCTTCCAAAGACTACAAAACAATACAGCTCTGAGAGAAAGGTGTCAGAGATTACACAGCTATGCAGCCCCATATCAGCCCCTGTCCTTGATGGGGCGAGGTGCCCTGTAAGCTTATTTGATGAGGAAAAGTACTGAGCATATGATATTTTATAAGGCACAATTGTACAAGTACAGATTATTAATACAGATCATTAATAAATCACAATTATCATGAATCAATTGAGAATTTCCAATACAATCTCCCCCTTTGAGCATTCTATGCTCACTAATTACCTTTACTCAAATCACTATTATTTATTAACCTTAAGATTTAGTTAGGATGATTCAAACAAGAGTACATTACCAAGTTGATTAAAAATAGCATTGAGGAAATTTTTGTATGTGAATTACTCTAAATTAGTATGAAAATTACTATTGAAGAATATCAAATCATAACATTCTCTCTTATTCTAATCATTAGCTCAAATCATTATGAAAAACACAGTAAATCAGAGTTGATTTTCTTTTTCTTATTAAATGCATCATTGTTTCTTTCAAACAACTTCAGTATCATCAAACTAAAATGGTGAGACCCAGTCCAGAGACCCGTGAGAGTAGTCACTCTGAGACAGGTCCAGGAACTGTCCCACGGAGTTTCTAACTGCAGAAGCAATCAAAGCTTTAATGCATGGCACAGCACAACAAGTAAAAATGGCGATAACTACCAAGAACACAAACACTGGGGTCAAAAGCTTCATCAGTGTAATTTTCCATCCTCCCTTGGTCAACCATGACCACAGGCCCCAGTGGTTGAAGTCGGAGTCTTGGCTTCTCTCTTCATGCAGCAAATCATTAAGTTGTGAAACAACATGGAATTCTATCAGCGTCTCATTTCTCTCTGTGTGGAGAACATAATGAACATTATTAGCATGGAAATGGGTGAGTATGGTGATAGAGAGTACCAACTTTCCCAAATAACATATGTTCTGGAATCTAGCAGTTGAACTTCTGTAGTTCACAATGCTGATGTTGCACTTCTTCAAGTTCTCAGTCAGGTCTCCCATAACTCTCTCTGCATAGGGAGCACTCAGGATGAAGGCTACTGAAACATTCAGTGGGCATGGTGTCACAGGTATCAAAGCACCAACCCTGTGAGGAAGTGGTGTGCAGACGTAACAGCTCTCATTGGTAATCTTCCTGGCTGCAGCCATGACTACTGCATACCATGAGTTTTCTTCAGGTTTTGTTGCATTCTGAGTGAACTCAGATAACAGTTCCCTCTTTAATCTGTGTAATGGTTTCTCAGTGTGGCTGCTGCTGGAATTTCTGTGTGTTTCTGTTCTTGGGCTGACTGAGGTGTAACTTCAGACAGAAGCAGTGGCAGGACGATGATGACAGCGAGCAGGAATGTGCTCTCCATTCCTCTGCATCTGCCACCCCTCCAGCGCCACTGGATGTTCGTTGGCGTCATTGCATCAGCAGTGTGACCTAAACCTACCCCCATAATCAGTGTGCTGCCTCTTCGTGAGTTTGAGAAACGTGTGGCCCTATTGACAATCCACACCCCTCTTTCCCTCGCAAACACAAGGTGGGGGAAGGTGTTGGTTCACTTACTGATGCTAATGCACGCTTGATGAGGTGTTCTCTCTCTCTGGGCTCAGGGACTCCTTTCCAGTGGCTGGTGTGGATCTAGGTCGCCCTTTCCGCGATCTTCACAGCCATTTCCATGGTGAGGAGAATCTGGTAGGCCCCGTTTCCACTGGCGTGCTTTCCAATCCAATCCTTCCTCCTCAGGTCTTTCACCACGATCCAGTCACCTGGCTCCAAGTCGTGCAGCGTCTGTTCTGTGGCCTTTGGGAGAGCATCCTTTACCTATATATGAAGGACAGGTTTGCACAATAACACATTTCATCCTGGCCCAGGGGAATGGTCTTTTAACAGGCCCAATCCCTGTCTCTTACACTACTGTACTCAGCAACAAAACAAATGCATGTAAGTAGGCCATAATTTTCAAGCTTTTTAGCAGTGCACTGGCAGGTAGCTAATGTTAGCGCAGCAATACTAGCAAATGTTAGACATTCACGTATCCAGAACTATTTGTATCTTTTATTTCAATATGAATCAGTGCCATTATATTTCTATGTTTACATTTTATGCAATGTTATAAATGGTTAGCTAAATTTACTGTGAAGTGGTCATATTTGCTGCAGAGAAGTTAGCCATTAGCATGTCTGATGTAAAATATGGTCTCACTCTCAGTGAGAAATATGTTATGTTTTTACACGATCTCTTATGTGCTGAGCAGTTTGGTGTATGCTAACAGCAGACTGCAAGGAAGCAGGAAAAGAAATACTAAATGTGAATACTGGTTAACATGGCAAAAAACACTGCTGTAAAACACACTGTAAAAAAAAAACTGAGACAGCACTCAGAGTATCTTTGCACATGCTGTTCATTATATATATTCTGATGCGTGTATTTTTGGTGAATTTATGGTATTTCTTGTTTATATTTGTAATACTTTAATTCATGTACATAATGTGCATAGAGTATGTTCCTGTGTTAGTCCTATGTTCCTGTGTTAGTCCTAAGAAGCTGTTCTGAGGCTTAGCACACAATCTTCCTTGACTAGAGCCCAGTTATCTTGAAATTGCAGATGTTCATTTTTTTGTTTTTAACCTATAAGGATTGAATGGAATTAACTTTTAATCTCAAATTTCTCTCATCTACCTTTGGATATATCTTCTAATACTAAAAACAAATCATCCCAAATCCATTAGTTGATGTAAAGTTTAGGGTCAAATGTTTCTGGTTCTCTCTGTCCTATAGGGGGAAGAGCATGTACAAGTGCAGCCAGATGAAGCAATGGCTTGCCAGAGTTTATTATTATTTATCTCTGTGCAAAGAGGATCTTAAAAGGACTAAAGCTGTTCCTGTTTCCTCTTCTATTGGTTTCTGTTAATTTTGAATGAAATTTTTAGAGAAGTTAGAGAATTCCTTCGACTTTCAGTCATCATACCCCCTTTTGACACATGGTTCTTGCCATGTGTCAACTTCACATAATGATGGAACAGGTATTTGGGTAGACAAGGTTTCCTTTGACTTTGTCGATGAAAGAGCATCCTGCTTTCTTCCAAGCGAGTCTCTCTTCCTGGGTGCTTCTGGCCTGCAATTTCTGAAAATCAGCTGTGAGTATTAGTGGTGAGCTAGAAAACGGTAAAGCATTGAAAAGTCAGTTTTTGTTTGCACTGCTTTTGCCACAGGATCCGCTCTGGCATTCACCTGTGAAACAAAATCATGATGGTTAGTGTATACTTCACATTTGTAAATAGCAACATGTGTGAGAAGGAAGACAGCATCAAGGAGATCAGCAACCAAAGTATGGTGGGCAATGGGTTTTCCCAATGGATGTTAAGAAATTGCTATTGGTCCAAAAGCTGCCAAAAATCATGCACCACTCACTATATATATCTACTGTCTGTGTAGATATTGACTGTTTTGCCAATTTGCCAATTTAGAGTAATTTGAGGGGAGTGAAGTTGGGAGAAGAGTAGCAATGTTAAAACATTACATCTTTTGACAGTGATGTTACACATTCCAAGCAAAACTGTGATGTATCTCAACGACCTTGCTGTTAACAGATGAGAGGTTTTTCTGTTTGAGCAAAATCATTTAACCCTGCATGAGGAACCAGCAAGGTGAGGTCAGCATACCCCACAATGTCATGTGATGCTATTACTGCCCTCTCTGAGGCAGTTAAAGAGTTGAAAAGTAAGCTACAGGTATCTGTCGTCCCCCATGTTCTTGTGTAAGTCATGTATTCCTCCCCCCACTTGTCAATAGTCTGTGTGGATGAAGTTGTGCAATCATTCAGAGTGGCAGGAGACTGCAAAGCCAATTTCAAGTTAACGAAAGCTTTCTCTGTTTCCGGTGTCCATGTTACCTTATCTCTGGCTGTGAGGCCTTTCCCATGAGCAATTGCCGCCAATGGTGCCTCGATTTCAGCGTAGTTAGGGATCCACTGTCTGCAGTATGACGTCATTGCCTAAAAAACTCATAACCTGTTTTATTGTCTCTGATTGTGGAATGTTTTGGATGGCTTCACTATGTTTGGGTGAGAGGGTTTGCCCTCTGCTGTGATCACATAACCCAACAAAATATGCTTTTCTTTCCCCAAGACAAATTGTAATTTAGACAGACTGGCTTTGTAACCATTATCAGCTAAATGATTCAGCAAGGCAAGTGTGAATTTGGAACACTTGGAGTGTGCGTATGGACTGCTGCATTTACTGCTTGCAGAACCTGAACAAATCTCCATTCATTAAGTTGTCTAGAATGCCTTGATTTTTTTTCTTCACAGGAAAAGTTGGTGTCCGAACAGGATATCTTCCACATGGGATGATCACTCCAGCTTTAAGGAGAGATTCAAAACACTGGTTTAATGCTATCAACTGCTTAGTTCTTTTCAATCAATACTGATTTTTGCATGGCCTGTACAAGAATTTTGGGTGTGATCACAATTGGTTTGGCGCCTTTGATCAATCCTACATCATATTTGTGTTTTACCCACAAACAAGATGGCACCTGATTTAACTCAGGAGTTTCAGAAATGTTGTTTACAAAATTGTAATGTTTGTGATACAAATCAAATGGATCTTTTTTTCTTTTGAATGAGCTCAACAGTTCTTTCCGCAGCCACTACAGTAGAAAACCTTTTCCGGTGCACCTTTTAAATGCAAATGGAAGTCAATACCAGGGTCTGATGTTGCATTCCACTCCGAGGCCTCGTTACATGTTTTGTCCAAGGTCCTAAATCCTCCCACCTCCTTTTTTTTGGGGTTTGACCAATGAAATATGGGGGATCTGATCGGGATCAGTGTGGCACCTTGAATAAAAATTTGACATGATGGGTTAGACAGAGAAACTAATACAGCAGAGTGATCAACAAACCAATATAAACCAGTCAAAGTTTAAATTCCTGTTTATCCCTGGCCCTGCCTGTACCATTTCTCCTCAAAATTATTCCCAGTCCCATGAGAGATATGAGATGTACAGTGTATGCTCTGTGTTGTTGTGATGTCTGTGTGTGTGTGTCTGTAGTGAGTGTCTTGGCCTCCTGTACCAGTGTGTTGTTGACAGAGTTGAGTGCAGTGCCTGGAATTCTTCACTGATAAGCATGGATCAGGTCTTTTGCTGAAAGAACCTGTTTTAGAAACTCTAGTCACAACAACGCCATGTGGAGTGAAAACCAACACAATACCCAGGCGCGACACATAAGATCTTTCCCTAGCAGATTTACAGGACAGTGTTTGGACAGCAAAAATGAATGTTTTTTAAGCTTTCCCTCAACATCATTACTTTCCCTCAACATCATTATAGTATGGGACTGTGTACCTCTTTAGTACAGCAGTACCTGATGCTGCTACTAATTAGAGTATCTGTACTCATTTTGGGGATGGGATTAATATCTTTTGTCTAATTACTGACTCTGTTCTTCCAGAATCTACCCAAAAAAAAGAAAAAAAAAAAGATGTTTTGGCCTTGGACTGGGATTGTATGTTTTGGCAATTTTCTGAATGCATCGTGTGTGTATTTTGTGTAAAACTCAAAAAAATTTCCCTTCAGTTGTTTTTTTGTGGTGGACTCCAAGATGTTGCATGGCTTGCAAAAGGAGCTGTTGTGCGTTTATGTGTCTCTAATTCTAAATTCTCATTGTGTGTGTGCGTGTGGATTTTCACTTATCTGTTGTTTAGTGATTTTGGTCTCTTGGTCTCTGCATCAGAACCAGATGCATCCCTCACTGGCCCCGGCTCCCACCACTAGTCAATCAGCCTTGTCCTTGTTGACCCCGTTCTCAGGACACTCTTTGGCCCTTTGCCCCATCTTGCCATACTTGAAGCAGGCGTCTGATCCCCCACGGCCCCTTCCTCGGCCTCTGCCTCTGTCCCCACAGCCTCTCTCATCCAGGAACCTTTCTCTGGTTTGATGCCGTTGACATAACGGTCTCACAGGTGTGCTCCCCAGACTAACTGGGTGTTATTGGGGGGCACCCAACACACTGGTCTGAGATGCAGCCTCTAAAGAAGGTCTGTCCTTTCACATAAGACAGCATTTGTTAATTGTGAGCTTAATGAGCAAGCAGAAGCGGATACACGAAGACTTTCAGATACCATACTGTGTGAGTCCACAGAAGGTCAAACCTTCCCCTCGGCCGATTCCATACATCCAGATTGTTCATGAACATTAGAATTTGGCCAATATTCATATAAACGTGGTTGAGATTTTACTTTTACTTTACTCCACAGAAGGGAAAACGACCCCCCTCGTTTCCATACATCCCAGTTCCATACATCCCAGGTCATGAACATTAGAATTTGACCAATTTTCAAATTAAAGTGGCTCAAATATCATTTTCTCCTTTATGTTTACTGGAAACACCATTTGTCAATTGTGAGCTTAATGAGAGAGCAGAAGCGATACACGAAGACTTTCAGATACCATACTCACTGTGAGTCCACAGAAGGGAAAAAGATCTCCCTCGGCCACTTTCATACACCCAGATTGTTGATGAACATTAGAATTTAACAAACAGTTTTATTAACATGGCTGAGATCTGACTTTCTCCTCTCCTTTCACTAGACAGCAGTTTTTTCATTCTGAGCTTAGTGAGCGAGCAGAAGCCGAGACGAGGACTTTCAGACGCGGGACTCACTGTGAGTCCACAGAAGGTAAAAAGATCCCTCTCGCCCGCCAACAGTTTTCCATACATACTGTTAATGAACATTATAATTTAAATCAACCTCAGATTCTGTCACATTTAAGTAAGAAATAACCTGAGGATTTTTCACATATTGTTTATTGATATCAAAACCAAAATTGGGTTGTTGTTAGCAGATAGAGTGAGAGAGAACGGAAAAGTGTGAACTAACTAAAAACATGACAGACTAAGATAATGACAGAGTTGCAGTTGATTCACCTGATTCATCTGGAACAACTCAGTTTAGCCTCGTTGATCCACAGGACTCCCAAGAATCATCCACACTACCTGATGAATTTTTCAGACCATATTTGACATCTGAGTACAAATAAGTTGATTTTTATCATCTAAATAAATGGC
>NW_026118129.1:0-35424 GCF_001640805.2 Lates calcarifer
AAAATCATAGTAAGACACAAAAACGTCAAAAAAAGTCATAGTATAGTATGCATCAAAAATCATGAAAAAAGTCATAGTATAGTATGGCATCAAAAATCATGAACAAAAGTCATAGTATAGTATGTCATCAAAAATCATGAAAAAAAGTCATAGTATAGTATGGCATCAAAAATGGTCAAAAAAATCATAGTATATATCAAAAATCATGAACAAAAGTCATAGTATAGTATGGCATCAAAATCAAAAAATCATAGTATAGATCAAAATCATGAAAAGTCATAGTATAGTATGGCATCAAAAATCATGAAAAAAAGTCATAGTATAGTATGTCGTCAAAAATCATGGAAAAAAGTCATAGTATAGTATGGCATCAAAAACCATGAAAAAAAGTCAGTATGGTATGGCGTCACAAAAGTATGGTGAGGGTAAAAATTCTAATCTGGCTAAATGCCCTAACCCTAACCCTAACCTTTATCTTCAAAGTTTTAAGTCTAGGGTTAGGGTTAGGGTATATAGGAATATTGTTTCAAACAAAATTAAACAGAGTCAAAAAATATTTTGTGTTCAGAATTATTTATTTGTGCCATGGCAGGGAAATTCAGTGTTGCAGCAGCAAAAGCAGAAAAAGACATGATATAAACAATATGAACACTATAAACAGGACTATGTATACAGTAATAGATTGAATTTGAGCACTGGTATTGCACTTTTTAGAACAGTAAAATACCAAAATGAAATGACCAACACAAAATCTCACCTAACCTACAATCACTGTGTAGAGGTTTGAGTGTCTGGAAAACAAAGTTAGCATGGCTGTGTCAAGATTGTTCCTTAGTATTAAGCAGTATGTCATGGTATAGTAAGGATTAGAAAAACATACTACATTAAGTGATGTTAAATTGTAAAATAGAAAAATTGATTTACTGATTAACACGTTCTTGTCTCTGCAGGACGAGAAGATGACAGCAGCTGAAGACCTGAAGTGGATGAAAGAAAACAAGCGTTACAAAGCTGTTAAGACCTCCAACATTTAGCTGCTGTAAAGAGTGTTGGTTTCCTGTTGTTCAAGTGAAAACACTTTCTCTGTGATGTAGTTATGGGCAAATTTTCCAAAGACTTTATTAAACACCTGTGAGGCCATTCAACTGCTTATGATACAATTATTTAATTCATAATTGTATTACAAGCAGTTAAATGATCTCAAAGGTGCTTAGTAGACATGGAAAATGTGCTCATAACTATATTAACCCTAACCAGCTCTAACATGTGTTTGCTGTGATATGTTAAATGCTGCTTGGAATAAAATCATTAAAAGCATCTTTCTTCCTTTTTTGAAACTGATACTACACAAATCATCTTATTGCTTTTATTTTTGTAGACACATTTTTAAATATTTTCAAAATATAGTATTTATATTTATTTACTTTCTTTATATTTAAAATTTAAAAGGTTTTACACTCACTGTTCAGACATACTGTGTAAAGGTTTTAAATTTATTTTTCAAAGGTTTCACATTGAATTCTTAGACCTATTTTTAAAGGTATATGTGTAAATAAGGTTAAAACCTATAAATAATTTATACTTTTTAAAGGTTTTACATTTAACTTCTGCGGTCTTCTGTTTTATTGTTAGACATACTTTTAGACTTATCTTTTTAAGCTACATTGTTAAAAAATACTAATTAACACTAAGTTACAGCAGCTTTAATTTGTCACTATTTGGTCCAGATGAGGTTTTAAAGTGTCAAACAGCAGCTGAGATAATGACAGAGTCAGACTGAAAAGAATAAAATAACACTGACCTTCTGCAAACGTCTTCATGTCTGTCTCTTCTCTCTGTGATTTAATGGCTGAAGTTTGAATCCTGTGGAGAAAAATACAACAAACATTAATAATAGGACAGAGTGTTTCTGGGTGCTGAACTTCAAACTGTCAAAAGATAGAGAAGTAAAAGACACTAAATCTACAAAGAAACCAGAGTGTGGACTAACTGGTTCAGGACTAATCAGAACTAGTCCAAGAGTTCAATTTGCTTTATACACAAAGACTGAAGAATCTGGTCTGACTGGAGAACTAACTCCACCAGCTCCTGATATTCACACAACAGCAGGGGATGGAAATGTTGTGTTGTTGGCAAGTGTAATTGTGAAACACATTAAACAAGACAATTCAAAGTGCTTATTACATAAAACTTGAAAAGCATCAAGACAAAGTATAAAAGAAACTCTTATATGGACATTCAAGTATAATTAAATATCATTATTGAGGAGTTTAGAGATTAGGAAATAAAAATAAGATAAAATACAGTAAACTGTACATTCATTAACTATGTACATAGACTTTAATAATGACTTAGAAGTCTTTTTGACAAATCAAACTATTCAGACTTAAGATCAATAACTGAAGATAAATAATTGAATGTCAGTGCTCTGTGTTGGACAGTTGATGTAAAGCTGTTTGTGAATTACCTGGAGGCCTCTGTCCTGGTCTCAAAGAACTTCCTCATTGTAAAAAGAATGATAGGTGAAACAGTGACACCTAGAGGAAATAAAAAGAGTCAAGGAAAATGATATTACTGTCACATATGACAAGAAGAAACACATCACATCTTTAAGAATCTGGAAAATTTGGAAAAAATTAACCAAAACGATCATCTTAAATTTCTAGATTGTCTGTCAACTGATCACCGAAGGAACCATGTATATTACTGTGAAATGCAGAGTAAACACTTTCACTTAAGTAAAAAAAAAAAAAAAAAGGAACTTGTGGTATTTTTAATTATACCTCAGTCCACAGGCAGAAAATTAACTGACAACTGTTTTGAGTTTTTAAAGATTATTATAACTAGTAGTATTTTCTGACAATGTATGATCAATAAGTTTT
The DNA here is from genome assembly GCF_001640805.2 of Lates calcarifer. Lineage (NCBI taxonomy): Eukaryota > Metazoa > Chordata > Actinopteri > Centropomidae > Lates > Lates calcarifer. The sequence continues at coordinate 2,883 of NW_026118129.1, forward strand.
TGTTCTATTCAATATTAAACTCATTAAGTGCCTAAGATTTAAACAATGGCACTGTTACTAACATTAATAATTCAGTTCATCACCAGATTTTTTTTCATACTGGGTAAATCTTTAAGAAACATACCTGTTTGGTTTGTCAGGCGAGAGCTGGTGTTTCTGTCCAGGTTGCAGGTTGAAGAGTAAACCTGGAAAACACAAATACAGCACATGAAAAACAAATGACCTCATGAATAAAGACTAGTTTACCTCCAAAACTTGAACAGTGTAGAAGAATACATGACTGAAATATTTTCACACTTCACATTTTTAGTTTTGTGGTGAATAAATTATGTTACTAGAATATGATTTTATTGATCTCAGAGAGAAAAGCAATTTTTAAACTGTTTTTCTAACAGTGATCTCAGCTCATTCATTGTGACCTACTATTGATACTTAAAACTTGTGGAGGAGCACAGAGTTAAAATCTAGTTTTCAAGCTTATATTTAACACAAATCAATTATATACACAACAGGGAATGAAATGGATGGTTATGGACAGATTACTACTACAAAACTGGAAATGACAAAGAGGCAAAAAAAAAGGTGGTGAAGTGAAATGATCACAATGACATGCTAACTGCCACAATGAAACACAAAGTGGCCACAAAGAAAAGTTATATGACCTGCAATAGACACAAAAGACACAATACGACGCAAAACGACCACAAAAAGTAGGTATAAAACAGCCAGTTAGAGATGTAAAACGATGCAATACCACGTCAAACAGATACAAAATGATCACATCGACATAACAGTCCGCCATAAACTGACTTAATATGACCAAAGAGGAGCAAAGAATTACAAAAAAGCAATAAAATGACTGCCAAACTGAATACTAAAATTACCACCTTCCACAATTCATGTCAGGGACGCTTTAGTCACAGAAACACTATCACACTTTAACCCACGCAAATAAAAACCCCAAAACATCATTGAATGATAAGGCTAATGCTAACGCTCGAAGCTAACGCTTGCTACTATTGCTAATGCTAACACCCAGATATAAAATAACCAAGTAAAGACCGCAAAATGATATAAAGTAACCACACATAGCCACAAACTGGTGACAATGACATGATAAACCACCATAAACTGAGCTAAAATGATCAGCCTGGGAAAAAAAATGACAAAGAGACGGAAACTGTAGGTACAGTGATAACAAATACAAACAGGGATTCACAGTTTACCGTTCACGTTAGGTGCCCACAACTCATGTGAGGGACGCCTGAGTCACAGAAACACAAACTCACTCATACCTACTCGATATAAATGACTGAACATGGAATTAAAAGATATGATTACAAGGTAATGCTAACGCTAACGCTCTCCGATATCGCTAATGCTAACGCTAGCCGTTAAATGTTTGCCTTACCTTCGCGACACAGGTGTGTTCAGAGTCCAGCTTCACTCCTGTTCGACAAAAAAGCAGCTCCAGAGTTTGTTTTAGCATCCATGCCTCTTCACTAACTACGTTTTCTCACAGCACTAGCAAACAGAAGCAATGCCTCAGGCTTGGTTTAAATCTGTTTGCCGACTTCGTTTCTCCGCCTCCCTGGGCTCCACCCCGTAGATCATGGCCAATGACAAGCACGTAGTGGTCAATGACGACATACGTCAGCTAACATAGCAGAATTCTGATTCGCCTAGCAGCCGCCTCTGATTGGTCTTAAAATATCTACACTGCACAAGGAAGAGAACCCTCAGTTTTTTTTGTTTTTTTTTAACTTTATTCAAACTTCAGTCTTTTAACAGATACAAGTGGCAAAATGCAAATCCATGTAACTTAAACTGCAGCCCAGATACTCTCTAAGTCTCTAAGCACTGAATCCTCACTGACTTTGATATCAATTGCAATTTTGCCTGATTAGGCAGTATGCTACTCAACAGGACCACCCTCTATTTAATTGAGGTGGTAAAATTTGTTCTCAGTGACTTGTAAGTGAATTTTACTTTTTTAATTCTAGTATTAATGTTTATGGGTTTGCCTAATTATGCAAATAAAACAGGGTAACAAACTGGGCTCCTATTGGATGTCTGAGAACTCTGTAATTTTTTGTCAATCAAATCTCACTATAATCACTTGAGTCATCACCATTAGTTCCAGGAAGGAGGAACATGTGAGAGCTCTAAACTCTGCCAGAGGAATGCAATGACAGTTTGTAAAATAATCTTACCTGTGACAAGGGCAAGATTTTACAGGAAAACAGCATTATCTATGGTGCAACAGAGCAAGTTTAATAATGCAGACTAAATTAAGCACCAGTAACAATTCATTTTTAAAAGACAACAGAAACAGTTCACTACTAATTCAAAGATAAAAAGAATACAGTTCTATTAACAGAAAGTAGAAATATGTTGTTATTCAAGGTCTAATTCAGTCATTTTCTCTGGAGCACCCTAAATAGACCAAAACCTGCTGCATTATTATCAAGAGCTGCTCCTACAGTTGGACTTGAGAATAAAAAGTTTCTTCCATCGCTGCAGGTGCTGATTTTCCTGTGAATGGAGAGATGATTAGTTAGAGTAAACTTAGAGTAAAAAAAAAAGAAGGAAAGAAAGGGAGAGAGGTGACTGTACCTGCAGCTGATCTAAACTTTATATTATAGTAAATGCTGCAGTCCTCTGGTCCATGACTCTTCCCTGGATTAACTGTATACAAAAAATAGGTGTACGTTTTCTTTAATTAGGCACTAAAACATCTGTGATGTGTATCTTGAGTACTCACCCTTCTCTCTGATGTTTTCAAGGGTAATCACAGAGTATGTGACACCCTGGGATTCATCTACACCCACAATAAAGATCAGTCAGTCATTTATAATCAATCATAAATCATCATATTTTTAGGATTTCTGACTGCTCTGTGTTCATCTAACTGTACCGTACCAGTGCCAGTGTTTGAATGGCCTTCGAATGATTCAGAGAGACGAACATCATCTGTAGAACAGTGAAAATGAGTCAAGGTGAGACTGAACAATTGCATGATACTAAGTAAAAATTATTATTCTAAAAAAATATGTCTTTGGGCTTATTCTAGTATAGTTGTGGTCTCACCATAGAGATGAGTGGGGTTAGGTTCAGTTTCATTCTTGTTAACCATGTGATCTGGAGCAGAGCCCCGACTGGTTCTATGATGGTGGAAAATATGGTTAAACATAATTAAGATGTAAAGTTAATACAGCAAATCTAAAAAGGAAATGTTCTGCTTTTAAATTCAAGATACAAGATGTTGTACCAACCTGACAAAGCATGGATCTGTGAAAAACATATTTGGTGTCATTTCTTTTTTGTATGGAAGATCGTTGGAGTCACTAATATTTCATGTCATGACATGAGAATAATTTAAATGTAATCAAACTCACCCTTGGACTTCCTCCAGCAAAACAACATTAGCAGGAAGATAATCACTGAAATTCCACAGACCAGCCCAACAGTCAGCACAGGAAATGAAGAGCTTTCAGGCACATCTATAATTTATCAAAATGAAATAACAAGTAATAAGCACTATGTATGCTCACAGTTAATCATGCATTTTATCTCACAGCAAGCAGTTTCAGCCAGTGCAAAAATAAAGTGATGGTTTGCATGGGCAAACAGAACTGGAAAAACAATTACAACTTCAGCATCACATTTAAACCTGCTAGAGTTGTTAAACTGTTAAATATTTGACAATACACTCAACTTGTTGCTGAGTTGAATCCAATAGCAAGTTCGAGTTCTGCCTTTTTCATTGTAATGATAGGGTGATTAGATATTTTTATAGTATAATTCATAGCTCAATTTTTATTATGAAGACAGCTCAAAATGTGTCCATTTTCACTCTACTTATTGTATGTATGTTTATTTGACATAGGTTATGGTTTTGGGATGTTTAAATCACACAGTACAGGAAGCATGTGAGGAAAAGAAAAATGTAATTAATACCTACATTGTACAGTGATGTTGACTGCATTGCTGAATTGGCCTGATCCAGACTCACACCAGTACACTGCTGCTTTCTTTCTGAACTTTGTGAGTTTGCATGTGGATCCAGTCATTATCCCCCAGTTAGAACAGTTGGACGGATAGCCTCCTTCAGTAAACCTCATCACTCTCCACTCAGTAGAATTTCCCTCACAGCTCAGTGAGATAGACTCATTGGTAAAGTATGGCTCTCTGGCTGGATTCACTTTGATTGATGGTAATGCTGAAACATCTGCCGAAAAAAATAAATAAAATAAACTAATGCTCCTGTCATAATTACTACAGCCACAAGAGGTCACCTAAATGTTAACTATGGGTTAGGAGATCCTCACAGAAGAGCAGCTCTAGTTTGTCCTGCACCTTGTCTGTTTACCCGTCTATTTTTGTCACTGAAACCTGATTTACCTCCTATCGGCTTTCTGTCAGTCTATACAGCCTGTTATACCTCCTGTGTCTGCAGACGTTCAAATTCCTGCTGCTTTATATCACAATTTAGGCAAGACCAAACAAGATATGAGTGAATGCTAACAGGAATAACCAGTGCTCATTAGATTCATTTAACTATTCATGAATTTGAAATATAAGTAAATTAATTCTATTAAAAAACATGGGAAGAATTTAGTCTAATGATGAAGCCAGAGATGAAAAAAGAGAGAATGGCACAAAATTACTTACCTCTAGACCAGACAAACTTAGGTCTGCTATATGGAGTGTAATTCAGCGGATCTCTTCCAGCTCTACACGAATATCCTGCTGTATGTGTCTGACCAGGGACAACAAAGGAATTCCCCTCAGTCCCATTGCTGTCACCAGGTAGCAGTTCACGGTCATAGAAGCCATTTGATAGTTTGGGAACAACTTTAGACCAGAAGAACTTCCACCCTTTAGACGCAGGTTTGACCTCACAGGTCAAAGTTACTGAGGCTCCAGGACTCAGCCATGATGCCGACACAGTGACATTAGGTCCATCTGCATCTGTTGGAGAGAAATTTTCAGAATGAAAATATATTTTAACATTAATCTAGTCTTGTTGGTGCACTGTGTCCTGTCCAGTGTTAGAATACTGCACATGTATTAAATTTTTTCTCTAAACATATATTACATACTTGAGATACATTTTTTAAATATACAATTCAGTCAATTCATTAAATACTTCTCATTAGCAAACTGTGTGGTGGAAATTGGTCAGATATGGGTTAGGCTTAACCCTAACCCATATCTGGGTTAAAACCCAGCTAAAGACACACACCATTCATACAGCTCAAAATACATATTAATGAAGCAATATGGTTTCTTAATTCTGCTTTTTACTGAAGAAAAGCCTTATCAGTGTTGAAATACCATCTCCAGTCCACCACTGCATATAACACACAAATTCTTAGTAACCATATTGTCACTGTGACGTAATATTACTTCTGCATTTATGCTAAAATTAGTGTCCTACATTAAATTATTGTAACGTTGGTTTTGTACGGTGTGGTTGCTTTCAAAATTTTAATAATCAGATTAAGACAACAAAGGTCTTTTATTTTATCATAAATGTAAGTGAGTAAGTGATCATATCCGTCTGGTTCATAAATAAGTGAGCCAAATTGATATGATTCTAACCTTGGTGATAGTTGCATTAAGTTTGAAGGTTGCATAATACAGTGACACTCACTTCATTACTCTTTTTGATGAACAGTGTATGAGTGAGTGGGCATGGACTTTTTTGGTGCTGCATGAACCAAGTTGTTCACTGTTTCTGTTAAATGTGTATTTTTAGTCAATGCCCTTTCCCTCTCCCATGTCACATCGGAAGGTGACAGACTCTCCACCTTAGGCTTAAGGGTCAGATGACTAGGTGCAAACCTAGTATATGGCTGGACCGTGTACAGGCTTGCAGAGCGGCAGGCTGCTGACATCGTTGTCAGGTGGTGTTAACTCACATAACGAGCTACATTCCCCGATTAATAATAGAACTGCACGCACAAAATCATTTTAAACAGAGTAACGACCAATGGGTAAAGTCCCAAAAGCCGACCGACCAATGGTGTAAGTTCATCATGGCCGGCCATCCAGTGGTGTACCTCACTCAGTCTGTCAGCCACAGACATTAATGTCTATAGGGCTGGCCCTGTGGTTGTGCCCAAAAATACATATACAGAAAAGAGGAAACAGAATGTAGTTAAGAGCAATTCAGCAAAAGCAGAGACATCTAAAGTGAATAAAGAGAAAACAAGGAAAATTGTGCACCTTTACAGAATCCATAGCACAGGAGAGTATCCAGCACTAAAATAGAGATAATAATAGAATAAAGATTGATTACATGTTATCAAACTGACACAAACTGCCAGAATGTGAATAAACAAAGACATGTAAACAGCTAGAGTTTCACAAATAGTATTAATAATCTAGAAATATCAAATTATTATTGCATATAAGCCAACTAGTCCCCCTCATTAAACTAAGCCAGCAGCCACGATCCTGCCCAGAAAAAAACAGTGAACATGCTTTTTAAATGCGTAAACATAAATACAGCATCAAATCATCATTACTGATTAACCAACAGCATCATGACTTTATGTGAAAAATCAGCACCCTCACCTGTATCATTAGAGATAGATAAAAGATAGAGCTGATAAAAGCCACAAGTCTTCTCTGTTTACGGTCTCATAGAGACTCAACACAATTTAAATAGACAAAGTCACTGATGTACTCACTGAATAATCCCAGTACACAGAACAAAGTGTGTCCCATCCTGACAACCAGCAATGAAACTCTGCTTCTGGAAAATATATCTCTACCTTAATACTAAAGCATACATACTAGACAGAACAGAGAACTGTGGGCACATTAAAAACCTCATACACCTATGAGCTCATGCGTTTTCTATAAATTCTTTTCTTTCCTCACTTCCCTTTCTCTCAAAGCTCAGTTAATTTGACACAGTCACTTCCTGCGCAGGCACTGCAGATATTATCTAATTTAAGTGTTGCACTTGGTTCCTGAAATAGTGAGTAAATGATAAAGACAAAGGTTCAATATATCTACATTTTGTGATAACATATTTGTGCTATACAGACACAGAAGTTAAACCCCAAAAATACATTGATGCAAAATCAAATCTAAAAAAAAAACACGTCTGTTTCTCATTATGTTGTATGAAAAAAACCAACACAGGAAACATGCCAAACCACAATTTCAGTATAGCCATCCAAAAATAATCACTGGTCAGACCACCATCTTGACAAATGAGGAAATGGACAAACACCTCTATTTCTTCTGTAGCACACGTAAATAACATCATATTTCTGCGACCTGTTCCCGGTCTATTAGATTTGAGTGACTAAACAAACAATGACTAAGTTAAACACATGACAAGTGTACCAACGTGGAATTTACTTACGGTATTACTCATGGAAATCCAGTGAGTATTGCAAAGAGCTATGTCTTTCTGTGAATATTATGGTTGACACATTTTAAGCGTTTTAATATGAACACTGGGGACGACAAACGTCACATAATCAAACAAGGGCAATGTAGCGTCAATGATGCTCCATAACACCACGACGAAAAGTCCTTCGTATTTTCCTGGCTAGTGTGACGTCTACCGATAGGATGACAGAGCGTAAACCCGACATTACGGTTATAGCCCCACCTGCTGCTCTGGTGTGCTCGCGACAACGAGTTTACAATTTCCTGACTTGTGACGTGAGCGATGATTGGTCAGAAACAAATCTGTGGTGCTGCTAGTCTCATGACTAAGACAAGACATAAAGTAAGAGCACAACCACTGAGTTATCTGATGTGTTGACCTTAGTGAAAGACAAACATAGTTATAATCACATCTCAGCTCTTGCACCTCTATGCTTCCTCTGCCTGTACAAGTAACAGAAACAGAAATGACAACATCCTGCTGGAACAAACGTTTATTGATGCATGAAGGGTCAACCAAGCATAAAAAAAACACAAAAAAGCTAAATCCATCCAGATGAAAATAAAATACACACAGTAACTTGTGCACATAATAATTCATTTTAAGACACAGCAAATCTTTACAAAGATTTTTCATCTAACCCTGAAAATATGCTGATTTTGAAGGCATCCTGAGAACTGAAGAAACTTTTACTTTAGCTGCTTTAAACCCTGAAGAGACAAAATATATCCCCTTTAACACTCAATGGGAATATTTTAATATTATATTATATTATATTATATTATATTATATTATATGTAATCTGTTGTTTTTTCACCAAGTAAAACAGAAGTTTCTTTAAAATGATTAGCTATAAAATTAACTGGACAGTAGGGTTGTACGAAAATGGTTACAGAATAATAAAGCTGCAAATATTGCCTAAATAAGGATAAAGATTTCATGTTGTTGTCCATTCCACTGGTTTTATCAGTCTTTTATTAATCTGTAAGAAAATCAAAGGGAAGAGAGATGTAAGGCCCTTGAAAAGTTAACAGTGCTCACTATCATTTTACTCTAACTCATTTGACTGTATGTAAAATAAATCATTGCAATGACTAATCCCACTATTCCAGTTATCTTATTGCTGCATTATTACCATTAGCTGTTCCAGGTTTGACTGCAGAGTATACAGTTTCATCAGCCACCTCAGGAGCTGATTTTCCTATGAATGGAGAGATGATTATATTGATATGTTTCCCACACAGTGAAATGACAACCTGTTGGATAATAACAGGTACAGGTGGCTGTAGACTTACCTTTGTTTTTCTTGGCTTTACCTTTCTTGTGGGAGTGTACCTCAGCATACATGAGACTGTCATCTACAAGAGAAGCCAGATTGTAGATTACACAGACAGATGGATGGATGCATAAGCAGAATAACAATAAATGAAATGTGGAACATCCCTATGTATAGTATGTATCTATATGCCAGTGCAGTGAAACAGAAAATTACTTGAAATATAATGCTATATAATAATAATATAATTTACTTGTTGTCACCAAAATCAACCCTTAGATAATATGTCCTGTTTTCTGAGTAGTATTCTGTGACTCATGAGGTAAATAAGTATATTTACTAATAAATTCTCAAATATATATTTATTTTTGTACTTAATCTATTTTATATAATTTCTTTTATTTATTTTTATATGTTTTTTTTTTTAACAGATTTATTTTTGCACATTTTTTATTTTTTATGGCACTCCTATGACTCCATGTAAAAATCCCCAAGTATCAGATTCTACTGTATGTGTAGAATCTGACACTTGATAGCTTTAGCGCCTCCAGGTGGTAGTATTAAAAAACAGCAGTGGGACTGAGGCACAGCACACAATAAAACTTTAGGCGGGACTGTAATGGACTCTACCTGCAGCTGATCCTATCCTCACACCAGAGTAAACACAGCTCTCCCCCGGGTCATTTTTCTTCCCTGTTAGAAGGATTAGATGAATGAATGAAAATACAGTTTCCTGTAATTTATTTAAGCACTGCCAGCCTACAAAAACATCAAGTATTTAACATTTATTTGTATGTGGTTCAAACTACATGAAAAAGTACTCACCCTTTCTGGCAATTTCTTTGAGCTCAACTGTGGAATATGTCAGATCCCTGGATTCATCTGAAATGTGGATATTTAAAAAACTTAAGGCATTGTCATTTAATAACTTACAGTTCCCCTAAATCATATTCTAGTATCTCTAATTGTTCCACATTAAACAAAAGACATACACAGTACCATTTTCTGTGTCCTCAGGGCCTTTGATTGATTCATAGAGACAAGCATCACCTACAGAGAAGTGAAAATCAAACCAAGGTCAGTTTAATAATTTTAATCCTATTATATGAATTCTGGCATCTTTCAAATCAGTTAACCACAAATTTAGAGTAAACAATAAAGCATGAAATTAAGGCTAACCATTGAGAGAAGTGTATTGACTTTCATCTTGGCTGATTATGTGGTCAGCAGCAAACCTCTGATTGGTGCTCTGAGGCCTGTCGGGCTCCCTAAATGTGTAATAAACATATTTAGATTTATTTTTGGGGAACACATAATGTTCTGTTATCATGCTCAAAATGAGACAAGAGAGTGTTGTACCAACCTGTTAAAGGATGAATCTGTGAAAACAAGACATTTGTTGTTAAATGGAAATGTATAGCAAATTGTTCCATTCTTGCTACTGTACATGTAATTACATCAGAATGCATCTGTCCTTTGAATAATTAGAGTGTAATCATATATCAGAGAGAAGAGATCTCACCTTTTGACTTTCGGTAGCAAACCAACAGCAGCAGGAGAATAATCAGTAAAATTCCACAAACCAACCCAACAATCAGCAGCACAGGAAACTGAGAGGATTCAGGCCTGGACACAGCTATAATCAATAAAATATATTTTTCTGTGACATTTTTCTCAGATTGATTTTCCACAGTGCTTTACAGAGACAGAGTCAAAGTCACGTCAAGTCTTGGTAACAAACTCATAATAATCATGTGTGTTCTTTTGGATTTTAGTGTTTCATTATGAATAACATATTGTACAAAGCAATTTCTCTCACACAAACTAACAAGTTAACTCTAATTATTATGTGATTATTTCTATTTCAGACTGTAGCACAGCTTTCAAAATAAAAGCAGAGGAAATTGTTTTAATCATTCTCACCTTTAACTGACATCCAGCTCTGTGGTGACTCTTGTCCTGACCACTGACACTTGTAGAAACCTTCATCTGACTTTGACACTGCAGAGATATTCAGCTCCCCTCTTGTATCATTTTGGATGAGTTTGTCATTGTGATAGAAACACACATTAGAAACAACATTTTCTGTTCTCAACTTGCAGCCAAGAGTAACAGACTGTCCCTCAGCCACAGGATTGGCAGGGCTCACCAGGATAATACCATCACCTGTGAATCAGTCAAAGAATATGAAGCTTTATTCAGAGATCAGCTGCTTTATGTTGACGTACATTGATTAGAATAAATCACATGTGCTGCATGTTTTCAGTCTTCTCTAAGATCAGCACACAGTGGCCTGATAAAGACCTGACACTTGGCTTGTCTGTGTACAATTTAAAAGTGTCTTAAATGTACAAAGGAAGTGAGTGAAGCCACAGGTACAATTAAAACATGCAGTATTCACTAATGATGAAGACTGACATTTTAATTTCAGAATATAAACTGGACCTACATAAACTGAATCTACAGGACACTGAATAAATGACGAGAAACAAAAATGAATTGATTAACTCTCACCCTGTACAGTGATGTTGACTGCATTACTGAATTCTCCTGATCCAGACTCACACCAGTACACCAGTGAATCAGTGTACCATAAACTACTAATACTGCATATTGCTCCAGTCATTCTCCCCCAGTAAGAGCAGTGTGACAGGGAGCCATGTTCATTAAACCTCTTCACTCTCCACTCAGTAGAGTTTCCCTCACAGCTCAGTGAGACAGAGTCAGAGGTGAAGTGCTGCACTCTGTCAGGATTCACTGTGAGAGACGCTGCTGGATGAAAATCTGGAAAACAAAATGATGAAGGGTCAAACCTCATTAGATCTACTGTACAATACCATTAACAAGACTAGGTCAATGTATGAAACTGAGAACGCAGTGGAAAACTGCAGTGGACCTGCTGCAAACAACTACTTTTAATGAAACGTAGCTAAAACCTGCTTGAAAAGTTGCTAAATTATACTAGATGATGTAATATAATAATAGCATATTCATTACATATCATGCAGTTACAGCCCTTTAATCTATGTCATAAGGCTGTTCTCATTTATGTGTTTCTCTGGCTGTTGTCAGACATCAGAACAAGTATAAAATAGTGACTGAAACGCAGCCCATTAAGACTACATGTTAATTAGCAGTCACTTCCAAGCTGCTGCTCTGCATTGTTAAAATCCTGATTTTATTACTGTGATGTCATCTGAAAATAAAACACCATACACATAAGTTAATGACTAATGACCAGTGGTGTAACTTCATCACTCAGTCCCGGAACATTCACAGTAGGGTTATCACAGGGTTGATTTTTATTTCTGCCAATTGCAGAGGACAACAATGCATGACAGCTGGTGGCAGAGATGAAAAGTTGCACAACAAAGGAATACGTCAAAAGATGCAGGTTTAGAAAATATTGGAACATAAATTAAACTGTTTATTTGGGGTTTTTGTTGTTTTGTTTTTTGTTTTTTGTTTTATCATATCCAGATTTTACAAATACTTCATAATAAGTTAAACTCTTGTAAAGTATAAAGAGACATGTTTAAATTCAACAAAACTGTGAAACCTTCTATAGAAGTATAGGAGAAAAAAGTCAATCAATAAAAATCAAAATCATGGTTAAAATACACACACACACATACACATCTGAAAATTTGGCTTGGTGCTGGTTGTACACCACTTGTTATCTGCAGATATAAAAGGTCAACATATGAAAGTTCACAAAAAGGAAAAGAGCAAAAGACAAACCAGTAAACTCACCTCCAGACCAAACAAACTTAGAATGGCTGTAATATGTGTAAAACACTGGATCTCCTCTTCCAGCTCTACACACATATCCTGCTGTGTGTGTCTGACCATGAACGATGTAGGAATCCTGTTCAGTCCCACTGCTGTTACCAGGTAACAGCTCATAGCTGTAGTAGTTGTGTGACAGATCAGGAACAGTCTTATACCAGTAGAACCTCCATCCTGCAGATGGATGTTCAACCTCACAGTTCAGAGTTACTGAGGCTCCAGGACTCAGCCATGATGGAGACACAGTGAGGACAGGCTGAGGTTTATCTGTTGGAAAGACAGTGAAAACATGTTAGTATATTTTGTTAGTGGGTTTTATGCAATATCTGTATCCTGCATAGTTGACATTATTTCTTTATGTCCACTATCTCTAAATTCTAATAGGAACATGAAGGTGTATACATAATATAAATCATTATAATTTCAGCCTGAATCAATGATGACTGATCAAATATGATGTGACTTACTGTCATATACTGTCAAATTGAAGGAATCGCTCCACTTTGTTGAAGACTGTTGTGAACTTTTCTTTCTGCCTCTACACTCATAGTTTCCACTGTGAGATGATGAAGCATAATAAATCCTGTATTCATGTTGATTTGGAGGTTTGACTGAGCTGGTAGTTCTCCATTCATACTCCCACTCAGTGTCTCCACCTCCCTGGATCTCACATCTGACAGTGATCCTCTCTCCAGTGAATATCTGAGGCCAGCTGTGCTGCAGAGTCACACTGACTCTCACATTGGAAACTGTTCACACCAAAAATATCCAGATGAGACACAAACAGGATAAAAAGCTAGAAAACATCATGGCTGTAAAATTGTAACCAGGAATACAGGTTGTTTTATTCCAAACAAAATGATTAAACTCACAAGTTATCTCAATGGAGACATCATGACTTGGATAAGAGTAGAAGACTGGTTTTCCTCTGCCTCCTCGGCACCAGTAGATGCCTCCTTGTGAGACACTGATCACTTTGTTTATTGCACCGTCTCTCACAAGCAGAGTATGAGAGGAGCCTGAACTTCTGTACCAGTCATATTTCCATCCAGCAGAGCCCTCCACAGAGCAGGTCAGTGTCACACTGCCTCCTACTGGTATGGTTGTTGGGCCTGGTGTCAGTGTGGCCTTGGCTTTATCTGTTGGAATAAGAAACAAAAACATGTGGATTATTAAAATGTGAATGACTTAAAGAACTGACATAAAACATGACATATGAGGTATGTTTTCATGTTGTGTTATGTGTAAGTTCTCATCACAATATGACAGCAACCTTCAAGTCATGATAGTGTCACTAATAACAAATTTGACTCAAGGGGTTTTACAGTCTGAACAGCATGACACCATCTGTCCTTAGACCTCTTCCACAAGTCTCTCTGAATTCTTCATCTTCCCTCAGTCCTGTATTTGGTTTCATAAGGGAATCTTTCCATATCTTTGTAGTGAAAACCCAGAAATAATTATGTAAGATTCTTGAAATGCAGAGCTCCTCTGTGCACTTCTTTTCCTTTTGTTATTTTATTTCTCTTTATTTTATACTGGTACCACAGGAAAAAATACAGCAGTAGAAGTGAAAGATTAAAAGTATGATTATATTTATACTGTATATATTAACAGAATTAAGGCAATCAGGGGTTCAAAACAGGGTTCAAAAGTGTTAGTGCTCATGATAAACTTTCTCATGGTAATAAAATATTGATGATTTACCTGATATGGTTAAAGAGACGATGTTACTGTTTTTTATGAAACCTGAGCTCTTGTGGCGACCAGTGCACTGGTATTTACCACTGTAGCCTGTAGACAGAGTTAATGTGTAGTCTTTATGTGTATTGTAGGGAACAAATTCTCGATCATCCTTGTTGATTGTGTATTCCCAGTCAGTGTCTTTTCCTTCCGTCATGTCACATATGAAGGTAACAGATTCTCCAGTAAAAAAAGTGGACCAGTTGGGCTCAAGCCTCAGCACAGCATCTAGAACACAACACAAACATTCACACAACACAAACATTCACACAACACAAACATTCACACAACACTGCACAGTTAGCAAAATAAATATCACAGTTTTAAACACTTTTCTAGTCACAGTCTATGTGTCCTGTAATGAATACACTGAGGAAATAAGAAGAAAGAGAAACAGGGCGTCTTTAAAAGTAATGCAGCAGGTGGATACTCATCTGAAGATAATAAATAAATAAATAAATAAATAAGAGAGAGAACAGCAATCACCTTGGGCATGTCCACAGTAGGAGAGTGTATTCAGCACTGCAATAAAGAGTGAAATTTAAGACATTATCAATCAAACAGAAAAAATCAATAAACAATAATCACAGCAAACAACTGGGCTTTCATCAAAGACAACTACAGTTGGCTAATGTGTCATATGAATTCATAAAATTTAGTGAATCACTGCTAAAAAAAAAAATTTACATTTTGGTGATCCTCCTCTCAAAACAACCATGCTGAGTCTGCTCTGTTCAAACTTTAATAGAAACTGATCAAAGCTCTGATAGTCTGCTCCTGTCACCAAAACATTTTCCTTAATCTGTATCATTAGTCAGTGATGTACTCACAGATAAACTCCAGCAGAAAGAACAACATCTGTCCCATCCTCACATCCAGCGCTGACACTCTGTCACTCTGCTGCTGAGAAATTCCTCCACATTGTATAAAGAGAAAGTTGTGCAGCACATGAAGAGAAACTGCAGAGAAACATGAGTTTCATCTCATAGAAATATTGTACTGTGCATTTTTTCAACTTCTCCTTCCTCTGAGTTTTTCTTGTCTGTGCTTCCTTCCCTTTTACACAAAGCTAACACAATTAGACTGATCACAGCATACATTGACGTCTTTGCACTTCTTCTCCTGACACTGCAGAAACATATTATCTTGACTTTAATGCAAACATTTCTCCTTGATCTTTAATAAAATAATAAACTAATCACATCATCTCCTGAACATACCTTCAATTTGACCTTTCACATTTCACATTGCGTAGGTTTGTGCATGTAATATTTCATATACACACTTTTCTTGCCTGCATAGTGTCTGTATTGTGACGTGTTTAATCAATATGTATCTTTGCAGGAGTGTACAGAACAGCCTGTGTGCACGTCTGCTACCCTCCATAGTGAATGTGATATGAAATGTGGTCAAAATTTACACTTTTTAATTATCTGAAGGAAAACACACAGTTCCTCCAGTAAGGTGCTATAAATATCTTTGTTTTAAATTATATGGATTACCATTTCAGCACTTCCCTCTTCCACTCATCTTCTTTTTCAGAATAAAAGCAATCACCATTTATACAGAGTCCTTTCTATGGACTGTTTCTGTGTTAAAGTTTATTGCACTGTTAATGATTTGAGACACCTGTCAAAGGTACTGTATTGTTTACCCTGAAAATGTATATTTATCTACAGATATCTATCTTTAGAATTTAAGATGAACGAGTTTTGCTTAGCAGCGGCCAACTCGGTTCTCAAAATTGGCACGTAGGTTTAATAGACATTTGAAAACGAAATGCAGAATGATTTTAATGAATCAAAATTGAACTGAAATGGACAGAGAAAGTTCTCGAGGTCCATTTCATACACATGAATAACTGTCTAAAAGACTTCATGGTTAAAAGTAATGACATTAAGGTTCAGTATGAATGTGTGAACAAACAGAGACTGACATTTTCTCTCAGTCAGTCCAATGAGATACATGACTGTTAGAATGACCAAAACTGTGACCTTTAGATCAGAACATCGCTTATGGTGGATTAGCCTTGAGTACGACCAGTTTTTAACTGCTTTAGCAGATACAGTGCATTATGTTGAGGTGTAGGATTGCACAAGAAATCTGATGAAAGTCATTAGGACATAAAATGATTTAACATTAGTTTCCCTCCCCTCACAGGGTAGATACGATCATCCTGTACACTACTGCGGCCTCACGGTCAGTAATTCTTGATGCAATCGTAGGTTGCCACATAAACTGTTAAAGTCACTTTGAAAAGGTCATACTCACTGACATCAATTCAGTGCAGTAATTGATGGTAATCCATGGCACCCAGCAGTAAAAATTGCATCTGAAAATCTGTCAATTCCTCAGCTGAAGTTGAGCTTCAGTATTGTAGAGACAAGTATCCAGTTACCCCACAATGGAAACTCTTATTATGGTGAAATATCTAGTTTCTAGTTCAGTCACAACTTTGCCCACAGGAAGTGACTTCGCTTGAACACAGCAGAAATAGTGTCATGAACAACAGAGAGCGTGTGAAGAGCCAAAGTCCTGCCCCCTCCACCGGATAGGTTTTATTTCATCAGTAGTAGCTGTTTCCCTATACGTTAAAATGATTTCCGTTTTTAGCATTCAATAAGTACACAATGTGCCACTTGATAAGATGCTGATAACTGCTAACATAACAAGTTGTTAAAATTGTACTCTCCAGTACATGTTGTCTAATGATTTCATGTACATGGGCGCACATTTGCTTTTTTATATGACAGTGAGCAGGACTCATGTGCTTCAGTTGGAAACATGTTTTTTGAATAAGGCGCTAAATTCAATGACAGCAGCAAAGTTGCAAAGAGGCAGGTTGGGGTGGATGGTGGACATGCAAAGCACCCAAAGCAAGACTGTCACAGGAGGGATCAGGTTTTGCATCCAGAGTCCTGTCTGTGGTTAGGTTTATCAAAAGCACTTTGGTTAGTAAAAGATTATGGTTTTGGTTGAATTCAAGCAAGCAGGTTGTGCCTGCAGTCACTGTGAAGTTTGATCTCTCTGTTAAACCAGACCACAATTTTTCACCTTAACCAAGTGCTGTGCACCTAAATATCACCACAAGTAAGTGTGATATTGCTGCCGTCACTACAGTCGATATTTTGCTTTCAGTTGCATCTGTTTTACAAGCATGGCAGCATCATGTTTGTACGGTAACAAAGTCACATTAAAATCAAACAGCAAAATGTTGTACAAGAACAACTGCAGGAGATTTTACCTCTGTCATTCTTAGCTTGACCCTTATTGAAGTGGATGACCAAAGCCCATTTCGACATCTGAACCACCACAGAAAAATCTATGAAAGCTCATTTACATAAAAAGATTTAAAAGGCATACAGTGACTTAATGTATTATATATAGAGAGATGAACTTCAAATGTTTAAAACTGTAGGGACATAAAACTTTCTGTCCGGTATCTCTAGTGGCTTCCTCTGCTGTTAGCCTCATGAGGTAAAGCATTGACTACACTGACATCTAGTGGTATTTCATCATGAAGACACTTAGAACTAATGAACTAGTTCACTCTTGAACAACTATTGAACTAGTTTGTAAAAAATGTGCATGAAAAATGGCTCAGCACAGCAGCTTTACAGAGCAAATGTCTTTTCTGGAAAATCCATAGAAAATAAAAAAAAAACCCCAGCATGTATAGCAGTATAATTCACATAACATGATACATAGAATATCATTACGTATTGTACACACAGTGAGAGTAACTGTTGGTGCCCATCCTGGAGCTTTCTCATCCGTTCAATCACATGAGCACTGAAGCAGAAATAGCCTGCATTCAAAGTATCCTAGAAAAACTGACAGATTGACAGACTGTTGAATCCCGACGACCAATGACATTCACAGATGCAATGCAGAGGCTAGCTGCTGTGTGTGTTCTTACACATTGCTACAATATGTATTATATGTGTTTATTAATATTTTATCATTTCAGTTGCCTTTGTTGCTGCATATCTTCACAAACTAAAGGCAAAATGGGGAAACCTAAAGCTCCAGTTGCCAGGAAGTTTCCTTGGCAACTAGGGCCTGAGGAGAAACCAAACAGAAGCTAATGTATTCACAAGCAGAAAAGAAGAAATGTCATTTACCATAAAGGATGTGCTATGTGATTGTTATGGAGACCAGGGGTTCCATTACCTTACAGAGGGAAGGAGTACTATCTGTTGGGTGATTGGTACAGAGAATCATAAGTTAAAGAAACATGGACACACATGAGTTTTGTGATTCTTCATATATATACAGAAACAGCAGCTCAGGTAGATTACTTGAATGTGCAGGTAGTGATAATGGCAGTACTCACCTCTGGTTGTGGTTGTTGGCAAAAGAGTGAAGCAGGTCCAATCACCTGCTTAAGAGCTCCCAGAGCAAACCATTATAATGAAAGGGGCAGCACAGATAGAGCTAAGACTAGTCTGTGTAATTAGGTTGTGCAGATGTGTAATTGGATTATTTACAGTGATCTGTGTTTATGTAAATACATATTCTTTCTGTTGCATTTCATTTGGTGTTGGTCTTATGTAAATATTTTGGGCTTTATATGATCCTGGTCTCTTTCTTTTCTGACCAAAAACTGGTATTAGGGAGGGTATAAAAGGCAGCTAGTTGTTCTTAGTTGCTGTTGGTGTCTCACTAAAGGCTACTGCTTGTGCTTGAACTTTTACCCCAGTCGCATGCCTCTGTCAAAAACACTGGTCAAACTGACAGTGGTAATAGTTGATGTCAATATAATAAATAAAATATTAAAGCACAATATTTGTAACTCACTGTTTTTACATACAACAGTGACTGGTGGTGATATTAAGGACGTGGAAGGTCAAAAGTTCTCAGTCTGAAATATAAGACAAGACAAAATTTGACATTAAAGTTCCTGCTCTATTGTACATCATGGACACTCCCTGTCACCTCTGCTCTGTCTGGTTCATGCAGTAAAGCAGGTGTGAAACACGTCATCTGGCTAACAGAACACATTGAACTGTTGAACTACTAACTATTGAACACTATTTCCTTATTTTTAGCACTGCAGCTCCAAGTAAAAATGATAGCCATTTGTTTTCAGTAAAGAGATAGTACAGATAGGTCTGTAGCAAGACATGTTGCACAATTTCCTCCAAGGTTATGTTGTTGATAATATCAGATTGTGTCATGCTAACTGAATTTTAAGTGGACATGAAGATAACACAGACTCTCTACCTGATATGGAGGAACTGATAACTTTTCTCTAAACTTTGTAAATGAATGAGGAAAATTAATTACATGACTTAATGGATAAAAGTTCAGGGGTTACTGGCACAGAAGGTGTTGTCAGCCTGTCAACTGTAGCAAATAAGGCAAATATTGTTATTTTTGACAGTGATTCTGGGGAATAAGCCTACCTTTCATTTTTAATTTGAAAATCATACATGTGAAGTGTTGCATTTCTCCACGTTACTTTCTTGCCTTGCCACAGATGACCTCCTTTAGAGGCAATGGTATCAATAACATTTGTAATTTTAGAACTGATTTTCTACAAGATCACTGACTGAGACCAAAACAATAAATTAATCACTAAGTTATTTTCAACTTCCAGAGTTAACAAGGCCTGTGGTTTGCAAACATGTTAAACTGATTAAAGATATTTGCAGTTTCATTTGCCTCCTGCTACAGTAGACTCAGAAATAAGAATGCATAAAGGAAACTCAGCATAAGATTTAATTTATCATTATACAACAACCACATCAGTTTGTAAAAAAAAACAAAAAAACATCTACATTATGCTTTTTTCATCCAACATAACTCATCATCCATTCATTAAGTCATCCAGTAATCACCCATTAAGTCATTTGTAAATAATGACTGAGAAAACCAATGTAAAACATCACAGCTTACTTTAAAGGTCCAGTGGTCTATATAACCTACAAAGTTACTGCATTATTGTAACAAAAATATGCAAAATAAGCATAAATACAAAAGCAAATTGTTTCAGTAATGTTGTCATTGATGCTGAAATTAAATCCAGATCATGCAATCCTCTCATATGTTCTGCTACAAAACTGCATAAAGTGGTGTGTGTCTAATGTTCAGATGGCAGCAGTTGTATAAATGCTGTTAAACATGTTTAAACATGATTTATGTTTTTCATGCTGTTGTGTTCATGTCATGAGTCTCTTATTTTGTCAATGATGCACCTCTCTTTATGGACCTGGAACAAAATGACAATAGCTACAAATGAAAAATATGACACACTACCTCTACAACATTATCAAGGCTGTTTACAGCTTTACTGAATGCATTTGTAATTTGAGGCAACAATAAATACAGCTAAATAGCCGACAGCTAATATTTGTACCTGTAGCAGAATCTGGATTCACATTACAGTAGTCAGACCTCTCCCCTGGATCATCTCTGTTTCCTGTAAAGATCATACAGAAAAATTAATCAAGCTCTTTTTCATCACATGTAAAGTATATGGATACCAGTGTGTACTTTGTGTGTTCTGGGGCTGTTTTTGATGTTTGGGCAGGAAGAGTGCAGGCTGTTATAGCAGCAGATTAAAGCCTGTGGTTTGGAAATGAAATGTTCAAATATCACATTTTAATATTACAATTAGAGCTAGATACTTTTAGCCACATGATACATGTACATTAGGGGATTGCTGGTTGAATTAACAATCAAATCATTTATGTTTCATATGTTATGTACTCACTTCTCTTTCCAACACCTTTCAGCTCAATCTGAGATATAACATTTCTAGTGGTATCTGCCTGTCCACCTGAAATGAGAAGGTTTTACTTGGATTTTACTCACTCAGTTAAAATCACATCATTCTCAGACTTCTCTGCATGAATCAAAGTTTATACTGTACCATTCCCACCATTCCCAGAGCCTCTGATTGATTCATAGACACAAATGTCACCTGCACATCAATAGAAATGAAAATTACATCAGGTTAGTCACTTCATGTGTTTGAAACCTGCAGAACAGGGTATAATGTTATTATTGTAAAATATAACAACTGGATATGAAAAAGCTGTGAGAGCATTCAGCATTAGATGGAAGGCTGACCGTGGAGAAGAGACGAGTATACTGGCTGTTGATTTTCATCTTGGTCTGTAGCAGAGCTCTGATTGTTTCTCTGAGACTGGAGGAGGCTGACACATGTGGACAAAATAAATAGCACAAGGTCAAAGTAGTTAAAGTAAAAAACATGTTAAGTGTTGTTGTTGTGTTGAAGATAAAACAAGAGAGTGTTGTACCTGTTACAGCATGGATCTGTGAAAAAGACATTAGACGTTAAATGGTTTTGTATTGCTGCTGTACATATAGTTGCATCAGGATACATCTCACTCATCAGAGTTATTGAATATCAGAATGGAAAAGATCTCACCTTTAGACTTTCTGCAGCAAAACAACAGCAGCAGGAGAATAATCAGTGAAATTCCACAAACCAACCCAACAATCAGCAGCACAGGAAACGAAGAACTTTCAGACCTGGACACAGCTATAATCAATAATCATTATTATTTCTGACACTTTTCTTTTCATAGTGCAAATAACATCAAGGTCTTATCAAAACACTCACAGTCGCATCAAGTATTGGTAACAAAATTTAGAAAGAAAGAATATAGTCTAATATTTCATTATGAAAACCATAATGTATAAGGTCATTTCTAAACTAATAGGTTGATGCAGCCGATTTCTAATTCAGTGATTATTTCTATTTCAGACTGTAGCACAGCTTTCAAAATAAAAGCAGAGGAAATTGTTTTAATCATTCTCACCTTTAACTGACATCCAGCTCTGTGGTGACTCTTGTCCTGACCACTGACACTTGTAGAAACCTTCATCTGACTTTGACACTGCAGAGATATTCAGCTCCCCTCTTGTATCATTTTGGATGAGTTTGTCATTTTTATAGAAAAACACATTAGAAACAACATTTTCTGTTCTCAACTTGCAGCCAAGAGTAACAGACTGTCCCTCAGCCACAGGATTGGCAGGGCTCACCAGGATAATACCATCACCTGTGAATCAGTCAAAGAATATGAAGCTTTATTCAGAGATCAGCTGCTTTATGTTGACGTACTATTATTAGATTAGATTATTTCACACTTTTTAAACTATAAAATCAGCACACAGTGACCTGACAAAGTCCTTTCGCTTGTGCATGTACAACTTGAAAATCCCTTTAGTGTACAAAGGAAGTGAGTGAAGCCACTAGTACTATTAAAAGCATGCAGTATTCACTAATGATGAAGACTGACAACTTATTTTCTATAAAGGTGGACCTATGTAGACTGTAATACTAATAATAATGTATGCTGTAATACTGAGTTGGACTCTTTCAGTAAACCTCTTCACTCTCCACTCAGCAGTTTCCCTCACAGCTCAGCGAGACAGAGTCAGAGGTGAAGTCTATGTACGTCTACTATACATAGACTGAATCTACAGGACACTGAATAAACAATGAGAAACAAAAATGAATTGATTAACACTCACGTCGTACAGTGATGTTGACTGCATTACTGAATTCTCCTGATCCAGACTCACACCAGTACGCCAGTGAATCAGTGTACTGTAAACTACTAATACTGCATATTGATCCAGTCATTCTCCCCCAGTCAGAGCAGTGTGACTGGTAGCCATGTTCAGGAAACCTCTTCACTCTCCACTCAGTAGAGTTTCCCTCACAGCTCAGTGAGACAGAGTCAGAGGTGAAGTGCTGCACTCTGTCAGGATTCACTGTGAGAGACGCTGCTGGATGAAGATCTGGAAAACAAACGGTCAAACCTCATGAGATATATTGTACAATATCATTAGGTCAAAATCAAATTCAAGGTTGGAATGTGTGTCAATGTGCAAAACTGAGGATGTAGTTGAAAACTGTTGTGGAACTGCTGTTAACAACTACTTTCAATGGAGAGTAACTAAAGGTTGGTGGAGGTAATGAAAAATTGTCCCAGCAAAAGAAGACAGGAAGAGGATCTGGAGCAAAACCTTCAAGTTTAGAAACAGTGGAATGTAAATGAAGCTGTGTGTGTTGTTGTTTACATATTTGACAAATACTTGAGTTGGAGTCAAACTTTTTTTATTTTTTTTATTTTTATGTATTTTTTTTAAACATAAAATCCTGATAATTTAAAAAAAAAATTGACTTCATGCTGTTTTTATAGGAAGGAAGTTGTAGGGTCACCACAATGTACAAGGGTCATTCAATAAATAAGGTGAATTTTTCGGTATAAGGACTTTTAATACAGATAGAAGCTTACTTTTAAATTTTTTTTTTGTTTTACTTTTTTTTCCACATGGATTTAATTTCTTTTGCAGATTAAAAAAAACTTTGAGAGTTTTGGCGATTAACAAAGATGGCCGACCAAAAAGCATGCTCCAGGATTGAACAGCGGTCAGTTATCAAGTTTTTGGTTGCTGAAGGGTGCAAACCCATTGAAATTCATTAGGAGAATGTCAACTGTGTATGGTGCCACATGTTTCAGCCAAAAAAATGTCTACAAGTGGGCTAAATTGTTTAAAGAAGGACGGAGCAGTGGGAAGGTGATGCTCACCATTTTTTGGGATATGCAAGGCCCAATCACCATTTCATTCCTTGAAAAAGGAAGCACTGTGAACAGTGCTAACTACTGTGAACTGCTGAGGCAGGTCAAGAAAGACATAAAGAACAAACGCAGGGGTCATCAGTCAAAAGGAGTCATCTTGCATCATGACAACGCAAGGCCTCACACAGCAGCCCAAACGGTGCAGACCATCAACGAGCTGGGCTGGGAACTGCTCCCTCATCCCCCTTATAGCCCAGACCTTGCCCCTTCAGACTTTCACCTGTTTGGTCCCTTGAAAGCGTTCACGAGAGGCACGAAGTTTGAAAGTGACGATGAAGTCAAAAGTGTTGTGAGCGACTGGCTGAGACATCAGTCCAAAGATTTTTACGCTGAGGGAATACGGAAGTTTGTGCACAGATGGGAAAAGTGTGTGACAGTGCTGGGAGACTACGTTGAAAAATTTTAAAAAAGTAAGCTTTTATCTGTATTAGAAGTCCTTATACCAAAAAATTCACCTTATTTATTGAATGACCCTTGTACATAGAAGGTAAAAAGACAACATAGTCTGTGACAGGCAGACAACTGGAAAGACCAAGGCAAACAGAGAAGTAAAGAAACCAAGAAACAAACCAGTAAACTCACCTCCAGACCAAACAAACTTAGAATGGCTGTAACGTGTGTAAAACACTGGATCTCCTCTTCCAGCTCTACACACATATCCTGCTGTGTGTGTCTGACCATGAACGATGTAGGAATCCTGTTCAGTCCCTCTGCTGTTACCAGGTAACAGTTCATAGATGTAGGAGTTGTGTGACAGATCAGGAACAGTCTTATACCAGTAGAACCTCCATCCTGCAGATGGATGTTCAACCTCACAGTTCAGAGTTACTGAGGCTCCAGGACTCAGCCATGATGGAGACACAGTGAGGACAGGCTGAGGTTTATCTGTTGGAAAGACAGTGAAAACATGTTAGTATATTTTGTTAGTGGATTTTATGCAATATCTGTATCCTGCATAGTTGACATTATTTCTTTATGTCCACTATCTCTAAATTCTAATAGGAACATGAAGGTGTATACATAATATAAATCATTATAATTTCAGCCTGAATCAATGATGACTGATCAAATATGATGTGACTTACTGTCATATACTGTCAAATTGAAGGAATCGCTCCACTTTGTTGAAGACTGTTGTGAACTTTTCTTTCTGCCTCTACACTCATAGTTTCCACTGTGAGATGATGAAGCATAATAAATCCTGTATTCATGTTGATTTGGAGGTTTGTCTGAGCTGGTAGTTCTCCATTCATACTCCCACTCAGTGTCTCCACCTCCCTGGATCTCACATCTGACAGTGATCGTCTCTCCAGTGAATATCTGAGGCCAGCTGTGCTGCAGAGTCACACTGACTCTCACATTGGAAACTGTTCACACCAAAAATATCCAGATGAGAAACAAACAGGGAAAACAAATCAACAAAGAAAACATCATGGCTGTAAAATTGTAACCAGGAATACAGGTTGTTTTATTCCAAACAAAATGATTAAACTCACAAGTTATCTCAATGGAGACATCATGACTTGGATAAGAGTAGAAGACTGGTTTTCCTCTGCCTCCTCGGCACCAGTAGGTGCCTCCTTGTGAGACACTGATCACTTTGTTTATTGCACCGTCTCTCACAAGCAGAGTATGAGAGGAGCCTGAACTTCTGTACCACTCATATTTCCATCCAGCAGAGCCCTTCACAGAGCAGGTCAGTGTCACACTGCCTCCTACTGGTATGGTTGTTGGGCCTGGTGTCAGTGTGGCCTTGGGTTTCTCTGTTGGAATAAGAAATAAAAACATGTGGAATATGTATTGTATTTGGTTTCATAAGGGAATCTTTCCATATCTTTGTAGTGAAAACCCAGAAATAATTATGTAAGATTCTTGAAATGCAGAGCTCCAGAAGTGAAAGATTAAAAGTATGATTGGATTTGTACTGTACATATTAACAGAATTAGGGCAACTTATGAACAGGGTTCAAAAGTGTTAGTGCTCATGATAAACTTTCTCATGGTAATAAAATGTTGATGACTTACCTGATATGGTCAAAGAAATGATGTTACTGTTTTTTATGAAACCTGAGCTCTTGTGGCGACCAGTGCACTGGTATTTACCACTGTAGCCTGTAGACAGAGTTAATGTGTAGTCTTTATGTGTATTGTAGGGAACAAATTCTTGATCATTCTTGTTGATTGTGTATTCCCAGTCAGTGTCTTTTCCTTCCTTCATGTCACATATGAAGGTAACAGATTCTCCAGTAAAAAAAGTGGACCAGTTGGGCTCAAGCCTCAGCACAGCATCTAGAACACAACACAAACATTCACACAACACAAACATTCACACAACACAAACATTCACACAACACTGCACAGTTAGCAAAATAAATATCACAGTTTTAAACACTTTTCTAGTCACAGTCTATGTGTCCTGTAATGAATACACTGAGGAAATACAAGAAAGAGACATGGGACGTGCTTAAAGGTAATGCGGGTGGATACTCATCTAATGTGAATAAAGAAAAAAGAAAAAAAGCAAAGTAATTACCTTGAGTCTGTCCACTGTAGAGGAGTGTATTCAGCACTGAAATGAAGATTGAGACTTACAACATTATCAAACAGAAATTACCAATATACAATAACAACAGTTGGATAATGTGTTGCAAATCACTGCTAAAAAACCTTTCTGTGATGATTGATCACAGTCCACGACACTAAATCACACAGTCAAGATCTGTCTTTCAAAACAACCATGCTGAGAACACGACTGCTCTGTTCAATCTTTCATAGAAACTGACCAAAGCTCTGGTAGTCTGTTCTTCTCATTACAACATTTTCATTAATCTGTATCATTAGTCAGTGATGTACTCACAGATAAACTCCAGCAGAAAGAACAACATCTGTCCCATCCTCAAGTTACAAAAAGAAAAAAAAAAATCAACTCCTTTCTCAAAACTGACATCAAATGATTTGTGATTAATCTCCTTCCCCTCACATTCATCCTGTAGGCTACTGCAGCCTCACAAATGGTCATTAATTCTCGATGCTACTATAAGTATCTGCACAAAATGATTAAAGTCAAGGGTTAAAAATGATATACTCATACTCACGATATTAGTTCAGTACAGCAAGTGTTGAGCTTCAGAATTGTAGAGACAAGTGAACAATTACCCCACCACGGAAACTCTTTGTCCTGTGGTGAAATTCTGGTGAATTTAAATTCAGTCACAACTTTGCCCACAGGAAGTGACTGAGCTCAAACACAACAAAAATAGTGACAACTATGAACAACAGTGAGCCAAAGTCCTGACCTGTCTCCCAGTTAGCACAGTGTAGCGGTTACCCAATAGGTTAAAATGATTGCCTTTTTTAGCATAAATACACAGTGTGCCACTTGTTGAGACGTATGTGATATGTTGATGACTGCCAACACAACAAGCTGTATGTCTGCTGTATAAGACAAACACAACAGTTGTTTCAATGCTGCAAACACTGAATATACATGAGTGTACTGCAGCTTTAAATGTTGCCATTCATGCTTCGTGTTTGGTGGCCTGATGTGTCTCTTTTTATGGCCGTGAAAATAAATCACAACAAACCTAAAAGCTCTAAAATTCAAATGTAAGTGAGTTATCTGACACAGAGTGAATGTCACATGTAATCCATTCACAATTAATCTGAACTGTTAATTCACTTAGCATTTTATTTATTTCTGTTGTTGAAGTAGCAGAAATTCATACACACACATTCACAGTGCATTTAAATAAACACAACAGCTACTAAACAGCTCTATTTACTGACTAGTTTAAATACAACTGTCTCTGCTGCTGTCTGTTTTTTACATTAAGGATATACAGTGATATACACTTCACCTTCAATACTGTGCTCTGTGTCTGTTTCTACTGGCTTCCTCTGCTGTTAACCTCATGATGCAAAACCTTAACTACACTGACATCTAGTGGTATTTTATCATGAAGACACTTGTTTTGTGTTAAGGTTGTAAAATGTCTGTCTCTGAACGGAATCAAAAACTGGAACTAATGTCTTGATTATTTGGAATAATCCACAGAGTACAACTTTTTGTCAAGGAAGGAAGAAAAACATTGATGCATAAAATGATCAAACTTTGACAGCCTTTAAAAATACAAAACAAAGGTGAAAATAAGTGAAAATAAAATAAATACAGTATCAATTTAAAAAAACACTTACAGGGCATTTAACAAAATATGTTAGTAAAATATCATCACATATTGTACATACAGTGAGAGTAATTGCTGGTGCCTCTCCTAGAGCTTGACCGACTTTAAAGCTGCACAATCACCTGCACTAAAAACTAAATACACTGTATCAGACTGTTGCTGCTTTTTAGAACAACCTGCATTCAAAGTATCCCACAAAAACTAAATGACAAAAAACTGTAAAAACATTAAAGATAATAACTCAGTAGTCTTCTGCTTTGTGCTAAAAATCTGTCAACTATTTCTCGATACAGCTCCTCACAGACCTGGAAGAAAACCACAAATAAATGAGACACAGGGTTATCCAAGATGTAAAGATGCTTTCTGACATGCTGTTATGAGTTATCTGTAGAGTAAATCATCACAGTATTCAAATTACATGGCAGCATCATTACCAGAAGATGTTCCTGGATTCACTTGAGAATAAACAGCTTCATCAGTTGCAGCAGGAGTAGATTCTGCTATGAAGAGAGAGATGATGAGATGGAGAAGTTTACAGATGATAATGTACTGAACTGACAGGTAGATCATCAGGGTTAATGTCCCTACTAAGTAAAATGACTGTATTGTAATGTCCTCAGTGCTTTAAGCAGCAACATAGCAGAGTGTTTATGGCTTTTACAGAGTTTACCGTTGTAATGTAAATGTAAATAAACTTTACATACAACATACATTTCTAAAAAGACACTCTATAAGAGATATAGCAGAAAAAATCAAAAAGTAATTACTACTATTCTATAAGTTCTGAAGATATTACATACACTACGCTGTGTTCAAGACAAACATACTGGACATTAACAACTGCAGGTGTAAGAAGACTTCACTTACCTTTCTTTTTCTTGCGTTTGCCTTTATCGTGCCTGGTCACCTGGGCGTACATGGGACTGTTGTCTAAAACAGAAGCCACATCTCTATAATATACAGCTGATGGATGAATGGATGGATTTACAGGGAGAAAGAAAATAAAAAGGGTCATCCCACATGTTTTTCATGACTGTAGATTCACATTTTGAAATGAAAATCAAAATATGCACAAATTAGCCGTCATCACCCCACTGACACCTGAGCTGATGTGTTTTTGCTTGTTTTCGTGTCTCGTCTTATTTCAGGGTTTTATGGATGAACATGAATTTATGTGCAGCCATAATTTTACAGAAGAGACAAACTGGCAGCAAAATTTTACAAAACATACCAACAGACAAATCATTAATGTCAGTGATAGACTATTTTTAGATTGTAATTATCTATGATTGTGCCCCCTCATGTGTGGAAGACAAAAAGCAGAAGGTGAAGGATTTCCACACACAGTCTATTTCATAATCTGCAACAGCACGAGTACAGAATAAAAAACATAAGAGAAAAACTATTTAGTCTTAATCCATATCTTTGAGATGGAAATATACTGAAAACTAATGACACACAACATACAATAAAAAACACATTCTGTATATGAAACAGATGAACTTAGAAATACCCAAAAGTCCAAGATATGTGTAAGATTTCCTACTCTGGCAGCTCCTAGTGGTGGTGAATGGTACTACCCCTGAGATGAATTCAACTGCATGTTGACCCATAATTATATCCAGACAGTTTAATACAAACTATAAGCATGACTGTACCTGTAGCTCCAATCTTCACATCAGAGTAAACAGAGCTCTCCCCCTGGTTCACAGCGCTTCCCTGTTAATAATAATTAAACAGGTCAAAACCTTTTTGAACTGTTTATTTATATTTAATAGACTGTGTATATTTGGAGTACTCACCCTTCTTCCCGGTGTTTTTAAGTTCAATGACAGAGTATGTGACATCCATGGATTCACCTGCACCTGAAATAAACATATTTTTGAGTGACAGGATTTTATATCAGACACTTGGAACAGGTCCCCTGGAGTCATGTAACCGCTCCATGTTAGTCAGAAGGTGCATACTGTACCATTTTCAGCAGAGTCTCTGATTGAATCATAGAGGGCAGCATCACCTACGGTATAAAAGCTAACAATGGTCACATCACAATTTTACAAAAAAGGTGTAGACAAGTCACAATCATGTCTATACAATACATGGTCAACTGGTTATATGACACAGGAAGGTCCTGTGTTGTGGCTACTCTTTCATTCAAAACACTAAAAATTGTTGAGTAGCCTTTTGAGGAGGAGGTGTACGACTCACTAATAATAAGCACTCGCTGATATTCCTCAAGGGTTCAAAAAGGGTTCAGGATTTATTGTCTAAACATAAAACTTTCTCCATGTTTACTTCAAACAAAAAACGTGACAAAATGACAAAACATTTCATTAAAAGTTCGAGGCTTAGTGGTCGATAAACTGTCTCACTCCTCACTCCTTCAACACAAGGCAAAGAAAAAGTTGAAGCTGTCCTCTCTCACCTAATTATGGAAAGAGGATCTGGGAGGAGGTGAGAGAGAGAAAGCAATCCAACATTTCTGACCTTAAAATTAAAGTCTTACTTTAAATAACTAATCATTATCATTACTTGATTTTACACCACTTTTTACCACATTTTACAAAAAATAATTAAATAATATCTCCAACATCCTGTCTTGTGGACTTCTGATTAATATTCTTAATCAAAAACTAAAAGAGCAGTCAAATGAATCACATGGATATTAAATTTAAAAAAAAAACAATGGAAATATTCCTTTTTAATCAATTGTTTGTTGAGTATTTAAATCATCAGTAGCACAAATGTTGCAACAAGACTCAAGTGTTTGGATCATACAGAGGCACATGGATCAACAGCAGAGAAATAAATGATGCTGTAACTGCTCCATGTTAATCAGAAGGTGCATACTGTACCATGTTCAGCATCTCCAGAGTCTCTGATTGTATCATAGACAGAAACATCACCTACAGACAAAACAAGCCGAGGTCAGAGAACATTTGAACAAAAACCCTCAGTTGCTTTGTTTGATTTTTAAGCTGTGGACAAGTCACAAACATGTCTATAAGATATTTTCATAGAATAAACCCATTTATGTTATATGGCAAATTCCTGAGGCTGTTTCTCCAACTGGTTGTTTTTTTTAAGGACAAGATCCAGTCTCAGGTTCTTCAGCTTCTGATTAATGTTCTTTGAAAATCATCTGACCACAAAATTAGTGAGGAATGTTAATGACGACAAGATGAAAAGTCAAAAATAATAATAACAATGATATGATAATCAAGATGAACTTAAATGCTGACCTTGGACACAAGAGTACTGATTACGTAGAGTTTCATTCTGGTTGACTCTGTGATTAGCAGTGGAGCTCCGACTGCTCCTCTTTGACTGAATCAGCCTTAAACATTAACAAATACAGTAGGTTAATACAGAAATATAATGTACTGCTGTTATATTTAAGACCAGAGAAGAGAGTGTTGTACCAACCTGATACAGCACAAATCTGTGAAAAAGACATTTGTTGTTAGATGGTTTTGTAATGTAAACTGTTCTACAGCTATTTTATGTTATGAGAAAGGAATGTGTCTGTGTATTTGAGTGATGAAAGAGTAAAAATAAAACATTTAATATCAGAAGAAAATGCCTCACCCTGTCTGTAGTGATACAACAGGAGCAGGAGAATAATAAGTGTGATTCCACAAACCAGCCCAACGACCAGTGACACAGGGAATGAAGAGCTCTTAGGTTCCAGTACAGCTACTGTAAATATTAATTATGGATTATATACATAAATATAAATAATACATGAATAAATCTGACTTCTCTTAAAGGAATTTATAAAGTTCTTCAACAAAAATGAGAGCCACGTGCCTCTTAGCTTTAGTGAAGACAGAATTCTAAAAAAAATACTAAAACTAATCTACATAATAGATATATTAGAAATATGTTGACCCTGTTTCTTTCTCAGACAGCAACACGCAGAAAATTCAGAGATAGTTTTACTTGTCCTCACCTTTAACTGACATCCAGCTCTGTGCTGACTTTCTTCCTGACCACTGACACTTGTAGAAACCTTCATCTGACTTTGACACTGCAGAGATATTCAGCTCCTGTCTGGTGTCACTTTGGATGAGTTTGTCATTGTGATAGAAAAACACACTGGAAAGTTTTTCTTCTAAATCCATCCATTCATCCATTTCTTCAGTTCTGCAGCCAAGACTAACAGACTTTCCTCAGTCACAGGATGGACGGGGCTCACCAGGATAATACCATGATAATCACCTGTAAAACAGTCAGAGAATATTAACTATCAGTCAGAGATCAGACCTTTAGAGTGAGGTGACATACAATGATGAGATTACACATCTGCTTTTATTCTTCTGCAGTTCTTGTTCATTTTACAGGATCATCATCAGACCTGACATTTGACCTTGTTTACTTACAACCTACTGTCTGTGTCTTACAAGTAACCTCTGAGCAAAGAAACAACAGCTTCCTACAATGTCCTATAAATGATACAGGACTTGTTTTGATCACTGACATAAAAACTTTAGTTCATATCACCTGTA